>NW_011350947.1:175410-176456 GCF_000735185.1 Notothenia coriiceps
GGATTGCCAACACTTTAAGGTGCATACCGCCACCTCCGGAGTCGGATTGACTCGGTTTGCATTTATAAAGAATGCACTAATGTGTTTAATGGTTAATGTCAGATATGTACTAAGGAAATACATTTGCTCCTGCTCAAGATTAGATTCAACTTGTTTGTTATTGCACATATTACAGGTACTGAGACAACGAAACACAGTTTAGCTTCCAACCAGGAGTGCAACAAGCAGTAAAGTGAAAAGTAATGTACACAATCTATAGAATAAAATATAGAATGAATTGAATGATGAATAAACAGTGAGGGGTATGAATACACTAGATATACACAGCAGCCTGTGAGCAGTATGAACAGTGTGTATGAATATGCTAAGATATATAAATTATAAAAACGGTAAGCAGTGCAAGTATAGTATAACATATATAAATATTCATTTCATGATGATAAACATTGTGGAACAATGATGAAAAATATGAATGGAAGTGGCGACGTAAAACTGACACAAAACAACAACAAACTTTTGCCGAGCCAATTGGAGAGCTTCATCAGCAGCACGGGGTAAAAACCACCAATGAGAGCTCAGCTCGAGATACCAGCGAGTCGTTTCCCACCAAGCATTTAGCTTCCGCAGCCCGTGGAGAGAAACTGCGCCGCCTCGCCGCGCCTCGCTCTCAAGTCTGCGGGCTTCTTTGTCCCGCGAGATTTCAACGTCTCATGTAGGCGAGCCTCCAGAGCAAGTCGGACAAAATGACTAACCATCATGCAACGCACTAGCAAGACGTTGATCGAAATTGCGCAGGTCTGCGCAGGTCTCGCTTGTCTCAAACAAGCCTATTCTCTAAAGCAAATGAGGTGCTCCGACCCCCGGTCCTGACGGACTCCAACTTGTGTTTATTAATCAAACAAATAAGTAAACACAAGGATAATTATGTGTTATTGTTGAGTAAATGGAGAATTACACAGGGGAAAATAACGTATCTATGCCACAATTTTAGTTGCAGATTTTGTTAAACTAATACGTTTGCGCTGTGGACCAACACTATACATTGA
>NW_011350947.1:176501-181130 GCF_000735185.1 Notothenia coriiceps
CGAAACTCTTTTGTGAAAGTACTTAGTCAGTAATATTTGTATAGTATATATAACTAAGGACTTTACCTGCGTTAGAACGTTGTTTAGTGATTGAAATGACAGAGAATGAAAGTGATATAAACTTACTCTTATGAAAGATGGTAAAAGAACTCCTTGTTAACTACGTCCTGAGAAATTGACTTTGTCTCCATAAGATGTGAGACCAAGAAGATGAAAATGAGTTCCTGTCTAGACTCACGAAAGATGAAAATGAGTCATGTCTGACTTCATGAAGTATGAAAAGAGTCATGTTCTGGACTCAATGAAGGAGAATAAATGAGTTCTTGTGCTAGACTCACGAAAGAATGAAAATGGAGTCATTGTTAGACTCACTAAGATGGAATGAGTCTGTTCTAGATCACAAAATGAAAAATGAGTCATGTTCTGACTCACCGAAGATGAAATGAGTTCATGTTCTAGAACTCCCACGAAGATGAAAAATGAGTCATTGTCTAGACTCCATGAAAGATGAAAATGAGTTCATGTTCTGGACTCCATGAAGGATGAAAATGAGTTCTTGTCTAGACTCACGGAAGATGAAATGAGTCATGTTCTGACTCAACGAAGATTGGAAATAAGGGTCATGTTCTAGACCTCACGAAGATGAAATGGTCATCGTTCTGACTCCACGAAGATGGAAAATGAGGTTCATGTTAGACTCCACGGAGATGAAAATAGTCATGTTCTGGACCATGAAGATTAAATGAGGTTCATGTTCTGACTCAGCAGTGAAAATGAGTCATTGTTCTCAGACTCATGAAGATGAAAAGAGGTCATGTTTCTAGACCATGAAGGAATGAAATATTGAGTTCATGTTCTAGACTATAAGATGAAAAATGAGTCAGTTCTCAGACTCATGAAGATGAAAATGGGTTTATGTTTCAGACTAGAAAGATGAAAATGAGTTCAGTTCTAAGACTCACGAAGATGAAATGAGGTTCATGTTTAGACTCACGAAGATGAAATGAGTTCATGTTCTGACTACCGAAGATGAAAATGAGTTCATGTTCTAGACTCACGAAGATTGAAAATGAGGTTATGTTCGACTCATAAGATTAAATGAAGTTCATGTCTAGACTCACGAAGATGAAAAAGACGTTCAAATGTTCTGATCATGAAGTGAAAATGAGTTCTTGTTCTTATGAAGAGGTGGAGACTTTTTTTCATTTGTGTTTTATAACTCTCTGTTTTCGTTTCCCATCTTTTACTTTTGACACCAAAATTGTAAGTGTGATATGGATTTTATATATGGACTGTTATTACATAAAAGGAAAAAATAACCCGTCAGAACGACCAACACCCCCGAAGACACCTAGTCGCCACTTATCGGGGTAGAGAAAGGGCGACAGTGGCGTGTGAAGATACTTGGTGTGACACTTTGGTGTAAGAGGAGTTACTGGTCCACTTTTTTATAATTAGACTACATTTGAGGGTGGTTTCTTGACGGGACAAAAAGTCAGAAAAGAATATACTAGGGAAGAGTTGTTGTGTTGCGCAGCTAGTTTGAATGACTTTGTATACTGCAGGGTAGCTTGTGGATTTACTCCAGGTGGAACTAAAGTCTGATTCAACACTTGATTATATTTCACATCATTCATTTGTAAAGTAAGGTATTAAATACATGTAGTTGAGTAAGTACAGTACAGTACTTGTACCACCTCTGCTTTTTGTTTTCCTGTGGTCTGACCGGGTCTGACAAGCATTAGCAGCCTCCCTTTTTTGTTATTCAAAACAAACTTTATCAAGCTCTAAAGAAATACCGCAGTGGGTTTTTCCAAATTTCTCTGAAGAGTCAGGTTTCTCGTGAACCGCTCCTCGTGCTGGGAAATCCCGGGGAATCCCATGTGACGCTTTAGTTTCAGTCCGTTCATTATCTATGACTTTAAACCACCGGGTATTTTAGGAGGAGCTAAATTAACCACCAGCACGAACACTTGTATAGCCCTTATTTAAATCTTTAGGGCCTAAAAGTTGTAAAATGTTCTAAAAGCTGAATCCCGATGTATTTTTCTCTTTCCATTCATCTGACTCAGCGCCGTATAGATAGAAGTCTATACGGCGCTGATCTGACTGACAGAGAGCTGGAGACGAGACTGAAGGGGAAAACTCCACTGCGCATGCTCAATGGGCCCCGCTCCCCGGTACTTTCCGACCTTACGGTTGCTCAATATTGACTTAAACGCCAACGTTTTTTATGATACAGTTAGTTTACAGTGTTGACAAACCACACACATATTTGTATTTCATTTTGTATATTTTATTAATAACTTAATAATAAATAAATAATAATAAACCAATCAGTAATCTTTTTTTGGACGGAAACTCTACTTTTTTATCTAGGCATGTATACCGTAACATCGTTTTATCCGCTCTCTAGCACAGAGCAAAACTGAAGGTCATTCATTCCTACCTGAAAGTATCCTGGGAGCGCTGATCATATTCATGTTGGATATTATCTTCCTGCGTTAAATTATAAAATGATGGATAAACCGCATGGATGTATAAGACCGGCGTCCACTCCTATGAAAGTTTCCTAGATCTTCTTCTTCTTCTTCTCTCGGTTTTTGGCGGATTGCAAACCACTTTAAGCTGCATACCGCCACCTACTGCACAAGAGTGTCATCCTGTCACCACTTGTGGAATTATACCACTGTATTTACGTTGTTTTAAATTCTTCCAATCAATCCTGTTTCACTCAAATACTTAAGAATGGCCTTCCTGGTAGCTCTTACCCCCTCACCTTCTGTTCCCAGTGTCCCCATCAGGCTCCACTCCCTTCCTGCCTCTCTGACCCTGTCTCTTAGTTTTTCCCTCTCTGTTTTGTATGTTGCAGTGTAATATGATGTGTTAAATCGGGACTATACAAATGTTCATGCTGGGTGGTTAATTTAGCTTTAAAAAAAAGTATATACATATTTACAGTGTCATTCCCAATGTAAATGAGGAAGCTGTAGTAGCAACGTGTGGACACGTGGGCGTGTACTTCTAATCTGGGTTGGACATATAAAGACAACAGTGAAACTCATAAACGTCTCTCAAACGGAATCCTTCTCCAACCAGCACCATGACTCGACAGATCCTGCGCCTGCCTCTTCTTCTCTCCCTGTGTGAGTAGCCTGTTGTTTCATCCTTCAATCCTTACTACTAACGTCCCACTTCATGCACAGTTCTCGAAATGATTGCGCTGCAGCTAACACGTAAACAAGGATTACGTAATGCTCATGATTAGGGAGTGGGACTACAGGAAGAATGAAATAGCTCTTTTGACTTTGAACAAGGCATAATATTAAAGGAAAAATAATATGCAAAACCCTAACCGTAGTGATTCAAATGTTTATTTGCAGTGACTTTGAGGCTTTGCACTTCTGGATATATATCTGTCCAGTGGGAGACAATTAAGAAAGTGTTCGTATTGCAGGCCTAATAAACTGAAAACATTAATGTAATGCGTGTGTGTGTGTGTGTGTTCAGGGTTGGGGATCCTCGCAGTTGAAGAGGAATCGTTGGAGGTCAGATCTGTGGTTTCTGCAAACTGCACCCTTCAATGCACGGCTCGGTACACGCCTGGAGTCCAGTACCTTGCAGTGAGATGGTACAAGGTAAATACTGCAGTGTTTTCTAATCTGCAAATAGCCTACTTCGAGTAAATGATTCAAAAAGTATGAAGGACAGATGTCCTCTTCTGATTGGCTGATGCAATTTAGGCTTAACTTTCAGTATCGTTTTCAGTGAAGTGAGAAGTACTCTGATCCTTTATTTAAGTACAATTAGAAATACTGTGGTTTTAAATGAGTATAGAAGTACTATCAGCTTAATGTACTTCAAATATCAGAAAAGTATGCAGATTGGCGCTTTTCACAGTATTATATTCACATAGTATATTTTGATGCTTGGTAGATTAGCAGTACAGTACTATATCATATAAGCAGTTCATGTGATGTGTTAAAAGCTTGTTACCAGTGTTTGAAGAAGTACCCAGATCCTGTACTTTTAGTAAAAGTACAAATACTATGGTCTTAAAATACTCGATTACAAGTAAAAGTCCTGAATTAGAAAATGTACTTGAGTAAAAGTATTAGCATCAAAATATACTTAAAGGATACAAAAACTAAAATGACTCATTATTCCCAATGGCCCATTTCAGAATAATATGAAGTACAGAAGTATTATCAAGTGTCAAAAGTGAAAGTACTGGTTAAGCAGAATGGATCTTTTCACAGTATTATATTATGATGTATAATATGATCCTGTTTTTCTACATGAGAGCATTTCTGTGTTGCAGTACAGGTGTTTGAGTTCAACATGTAAGAAGTAGAAAGTACAGGTATTTGAGTTCAACATGTAAGAAGTAGAAAGTACAGGTATTTGAGTTCAACATGTAAGAAGTAGAAAGTACAGGTATTTGAGTTCAACATGTAAGAAGTAGAAAGTACAGGTATTTGAGTTCAACATGTAAGAAGTAGAAAGTACATGTATTTGAGTTCAACATGTAAGAAGTAGAAAGTACATGTATTTGAGTTCAACATGTAAGAAGTAGAAAGTACATGTATTTGAGTTCAACATGTAAGAAGTAGAAAGTACAGGTATTTG
>NW_011350947.1:181152-201987 GCF_000735185.1 Notothenia coriiceps
AGAGAGCACTTGTTTGGAAAAAATGGAGTATTTGGAGACAGGAAGAGAAGGACCACAAGTTATAAAACTCAAGTAGGACATTTCCGAGCATCTCTCGCATTGTGGGACTCCAAAGAGGGTAAAAAGGGAAATTTGACACCCCAAAAAGACCTTCTAAAAATGAACATGCTACACTCCCAGATTCCTGTCTCCCACAGTATAAAGTATGACGCTTTAACGCATGTTTGACACTTCAGGGTGACTTGTTTACATTGTAAACACTATAACCCGATATATTTATTTGTAACTACTAACTACAATCGGTCGTGTTCAACCAACTTAGATAAAGGACAATCAGTAATTACAAGAAATTGATTTTTCTTTTGAGTTGTCCTTTACGTGGTAAAGTATTTACATATAAGTAAGTGAAATTATGTAAAAGTAGTCATCACTTTGCAGTCCCGGAAAGTTCCATAAGTCTCTGATGGGACCTTGTGAGTCTAGTTTTTTTTTCAATAATTAATATATGTTATGTTAAAATATTTACATTTATTTTTACTTATATACTCTTAGGCATAGTCGATTATAATTGTCACAATATCAACCTACACCAAACCAGAAAGACGCCACGTACGTAATGCGTAAACTCACCAAAAACACACCGCATTTATAGGTAAATTTAATTATAAGAGAAAGAAGGAGTAACTTAAGTCTTTAGATACGTTTATAATACGAACTGTGTTACACCGTCGAGATAGCTTTAGTTGAGCCTTCAGCGTTGCGAGTAAAGTTTTATGTTGCACCTAAACACATTTTTTTATCAGAAAACCGCCAAAGCCACAAAACGAACTAAAATTTATTGTTTCAGAACCGAAAGTCTTATCTTTGAACATAAAGGTTTTTAGTGTCTATATTATGTAAAAACTTCGAACATTTCCCTTCTACATGGAGAGTTTAGCTGACGACAAGACGTCGCGGTGAGGGCGTGAGGGAGACCGCTTTAATACTTACATTCCGTATATCATAGTATGTATTGTGCCGTACCAGGCAATGTCAAACAAAAGTAGACCTAAAGTTAATTTGTTTCAGAACCGAAAGTCTTATAATCCTGAACAAAGCCTAGTTTAAGTCTACTATTTATGGTTGAAACTCGAACGATTTGCCGTATTTAATGTTCGCCTTTGCCTCATTTGAACTTGCAGTGTCGTCCGTATTGTGACTTCAATGGATGACATTGAGGTCGAAGATACTCATAACCGCATCGGGAGTAATCCGGATTAGCGATAAGCCCTATTAGACCCGTCGTCGGGTACTTTAACATAGGTCGGGTGGGCGTTCCACCCGGGTGGGAACCCAAGGAAAGCGCCATATTTATCCTGTCGGCGCGCGGGGGCTTTTTTTTGTTAGACGAGGGTGTTGTTTTGTTTGAAAAGAAGTCGTAAGCACCTCGGTCACCCCCGGTCGCGAATTCTCCTATGGGGGCGGTTATGAGTATCTTCGGACCCCAATGTCATCCATTGAAGTCAATATAAAGCATATACCCGAAGCGGGAGATTCCGATAGCGATAACCCAATTCCCGCTTCGTACTACATCAGGACGGCGGGGTGACGCCCAGGCGGCCGTCGATTCTTTCGTGTTCTGTGTGGACGGTCTATTATTTGGGATAAAATCCCCGTTGACCTACAGGGTGAGAAGCCCTCTGCTGGCTGTCACCCACGCCATCGGTTTTCACTGTCTGCGCATTAACAATCTGGATAAATATGTCCGTTACCTGCAGGTGAAGAGCCCTCTGTGGCATGTCACCACCGCCAATCGTTTCACTGTCTGGATTACAATCTGGATAAATGTCCGTTACCTGCAGGTGAGAGCCCTCTGCTGCTGTCACCACCGCCAATCGGTTTCACTGTGTCTTGGATTACAATCCTGGATAAATTGTCCGTTACCTGCAGGTGAGAGCCCTTCTTTCTCTGGAGGTCGTACACCAGGGACTTTACCTCTGAGACCAAAATAAAGTGAGTAGGGTCCCTGTCTCTGGCCCTTTAAGAGGAGAGACACCGGGGAGGTTCGTGGTGTTTTCCCTGCCTGATTTCTGAGGTCGTACACAGGGACTTTACCCCTGAGACAAACAATGAAGAAGTAAGTCTCTCTGCTGCCCATTTAGGGGAGAGAAATGGCCGAGTGTTCTCGGGCTTCCTGCCGATCTCGGAGGTTTCGTACACAGGGACTTTTACACCTGAGTCTCAAAAAGGTGTGTAGGTTCCTCAGTCTTCTGCCCCTTTAGTTGGAGAGACACCGGGGAGGGTTCTGGGGGTTTCCTGCCCTGGTGTCTGGAGGTCGTACCAGGGACCTGTACCCGTGGAGGTATATGGTACGTGTGGCCACTCAGGGGGCCTGAGGGCCTGAATTCGTGAGGGGTGCCTGATTTGGGTCTACTAGTGTGGGGAAGTCTTGGGCCGCTCCCGGGGACCATTGTATTTTCCCCCACCTTAAAAACGCCCACGAAATGAGGCAGGCGGTAGCCGTAGGTATAAGGCCGGAATTTAAGTGCGTCGGCCCCCTGGTGGAGGGATGTCTATAAAGAGTACGAGGACCATTTGGGAAATTTATACAGACTATGATAGTCCCGAGTAGTGGTCCGTGAAATGTTCGGTCTTTATACAAATTTACCAGCCCCTTTCACAAAAATTTGCAGACCTTCTCTCAACATCGGACAGGAAAACGGTGCTATAGGTAAGTTAACTTGTAGAGAGACCTTTACGTGTCTTACTACAGTTAAAGGTCCTCTCTAAGGTACAAATGTTACTATAGCACGTTTTATGTCCGGATATTGGGGTCCTTGTTCCACAAACTTTCCGCCCTTTTCAACAAAATTTTATGAGACTATTGGAGGTCCCCCCCGTCGTGGCGTAAAATGTTCGGTCCCTTCCACAGGACTTATGACCATTTGTAACAAATTTATCAGACTTGGGACCGTGACATAAACGGACCCGTTGGAAGTTCCAATATAAGTACAAAATAATAAATTAATTATTAGTGTACTAAAATGTTTTTTTGTCATATTGTGTCAATATCGTATATATCTGTTATTCATTACTATCATTGTCTAATTGGTATTATTTGTACTTATTCACCACTTTTACTCTTTTTACATAGGCTTTATCACGGAGTATTCCGTGTGTGTGTACGTTCTCTAGGTCCCCCGGCCTCGTGTACCGAAAAAATGTTGGTCTATTCAGAGCGTCTCGCCCCTCTAGCTCTTGTCCGACGACAGTGGAGTGAAACATGGGTCCTTTCCTCGTCCTAAGACCGACGCACTCACATTTTCGCGTAATTCGACAAAATTAGGCTGTCGCGGCGATTTGTTAGAGTGAAACAGTGGGTCCTTTACTCGGCCTAAACACCATCCGACTCACGATTTCCACGTAATTTGACCAAAATTAATTTGTCTCATTCCGACGAAGTGTAGTGTGAAATGGGTCCGTTACTCGGGCCTAACACCCCATTTCACGGACTCCGTAATTTGACAAAATTAGGCTGTCGGGCGACTACGCCGACCCAGAGCAAATTGTAAACTTACGTGCCTTTAGCAGGCAAAACAATTTGCCGATTTAGTTACTTTACAGATGTAGATGAATGATGTGAAATATAATCAACTCTTAACCCTTTGGAGTCGACCGCCACGCCGGCGTGATCAGATCAAATGACCTGTTCAAGCCAGTGCCGCATAAAAACAACAGTCCGGACAACATTGCAGTGTGTTTCTGTCGAAAGTACTGGCTTGAAACTATATCCCAGTATTTGTTTCATGCAAACAGACCCAGTAAACACGGAGATACGATGATATAAAGTTAATACATTTCAAAAGTATGAAAAATGGAAGCACATATTTGAATATCTTCGCCGTATTTGATCATTTTACGAAACGGAAAATACTGGAAACTGTAGATCCTGCTCAACAGGATGTAGGCCTATGTGTATTTATGTCGAAAGTACTGGCTTGAAACTATATGCCAGTCTTTGTTTCATGCAAAAAGACCCAATAAACACGTAGATACGATGATATAAAGTTAATACAAATATATTTCAAAAGTATGAATAATGGAAGCACACATTTTAATATCTTCGCCGTATTTGATCATTTTACGAAACGGAAAATACTGGAAACTGTAGATTCTGCTCAACAGGATGTATTTACCAGGGAGGGGGTGAGGTAATCAGGTAAACGGAGTGATACGAAGCGAGACGAAAAGAGACGAAGAGGGACGGCGGGAAATGGAGAGAGACGAAGATATACGAAGACAGGCGGCGGGAGACTGCGATTGAAGTAAAGTGACAAACATTGAGAATTTAGATATAGTTAGATAGATTTAGAGTTTTGAAGATTCAACTATGATGAAGAGAACTCTGAACGTGAGTCAAGCTATAAGCTTGTTTTTTGACATGGAGGAGGAGGAGGAGCCTCTGATGTTGCCCTCTGTGTCGTAGTTGACAGAAACTGCTTTGAAGCGTGGCACAGATAAAGACAGAAAAAACTGATTTTTGTACATAATGTGTATATATATATTTGTATTATATTTATAATAACACTTTTGCCTTATCAGAAGGAAATCCCATGTACATTATTTAAGCTTTTAAATGTTTTGTTGTGCCTACTGTGTAACTGTTGACAGAACTTGAGAAATGAGGAAAAAAAGCCTAGTTTTTTTGTGATTTTGGGTCCAAAATGTTCATATAGTATCTCAAAATGAAAGAAATAACTTTCAGGTTATATAGGTGAGGTTGTCCTTAAAAAAAAGATACCAAACATTGACATGCCAAACATTTCTTGATGGGGTTTAGTAAGACAAATCAAAAGTATGCGAAAACGGCCAAATTAGCCCAGGACTCCAAAGGGTTAAGGTAGAAAGAAATATTGGAAACGTATAAATTCTAGCTAGCCACCTGTCTTGATTTTGACTTTTTCCCGATGTATTGAAAAACTCCCTATCTTGCTAACTGCATCATTGAATAACCTATGTGTCCCATCATGTAAGGAAATTATCTCTCTAATTTTAAAACTCTGTCTTAATCCCCTAATTTCCTCAGATAGAAACAGGTCCCTGACTCCTGTTTTTTCTTTAAATTATGTTTGTTAAACAATCCCACATTTGGTTCAGTCCTTTATAGAAATTATTGTGACTGAAAATACTGTACATACCGCCCGAGACACAGTAGTCTACACATAAATTCCTACTCATCGTGCCGCAACCCTTCATCCCTGATTTAAAGAAAGAGCGAAAGAGAATGAACGCATTTAGCAAATGTCAAACAATGGAAGCAGTTATTCCTGAAGCCATGCCAAATAAAAGAAATAAACAAAATCAATCAAGATCTTGACTGAAATAACAAATACATTTTCCTTAGATTGTATCACTAGAATGCACTTCTAAAGGAAAGTTATATTAATTTGTGGTGTTGACAAAATGCTCATACATCATGTGTTTTCATCCCTGTTGATCCACTTATACATGAAAGGTGTTGACCCTAACCCTAACCCTTTGACAGAGTTTAAGTTAAGGACAAGCAGAAGACAAGCAGAGGAAGGGTGTCAACGCTGCAGCTCAAGTGGAGCTTTCCAGATGTTTTGCAAAGGATGTGAGTTAATTATTTTAAAGTCCGAGACAATCTTTCCTGACACAAAAAAACCCCAGTGTCAACAAGATACCTTTGTCTATCAGGCATGAGAACATACAGACACACACACTCAAACGTATGCAGACAAAAAGTACTTTCTAGGGGGAATGCAGTAGTTGACATTGCATGAGAAGTGTGAGTTACTTTCAGCGTGAACATATACACAAATGTATTCATATACCTGTTCTGTTGTATATAACTTTACAATAAATGTTTGGGAAGTTTATATTGGCTTTCAGCTGTCTTTCTCTTCCAGCTAACTCTCAGCAGGCTTCTCACTATCACGCTCCTTCCTAATTTGCTCTCTGCAACCACTCTGCTGATGTCAAGTTCACCTCCGCCAACTAAGGACAGCGGAGGAAGATCGAGACCTTTCCTCTCCAGAGGAATACCTCGCCTTCTATCCTGTTTGGCCTTAAGCTAGGCGAGTATTATTTCACATGTTTGGAGCAAACCTCTGACTGTAAATATCTATAGGTCGATGCTTTTTATACTGACCCCTATTAATTGAAATATTGAAGATGCATCTTGTGGGAAAACTATACTTGCAGAATGTCATATTTGGATCTGGAATCTGATATTTCCACCAGTTGTCTAGAAGTTTAAAGCTCCATCAATTAAGAAACAACATGGAGCATCAAATCAAGATGGAGGAGATAAAACAAGGAGGAGGAGATCTGTCGGATTCCCCGCAGTTATCTAAACAAAGTGACGGAGACGCCTGCGGATCACAAGCACTGCACCTGTAAGTCAATCCGTAGCAGATGTGATCTTTTCCCTTTTGCTGTGGGAACATGATCAGGTTTTCAGAGTCGTTTATAAAGCACAATAAAAGAAGAAGCTCTTCAAATGAATGTAAACATAATTAACTCATGGATTTCAGAGTGTTCACAGTATGTATGGAAGCAAGTCAACAAGTATCAGGGCTAACTATCAATGTTTTTTTCAAATAATTGTGTATGTATCAAATTCTAGTTGTCACAAAATCTAAAACATATAGAAAATATAATGGGACCAGATGGCACAATGCTTGTGGTACTCAAAGCGCAACCAAAATACATTTGCAAAACTCAACGTCACTGTCACTTCCCTGGAATCCTGACCCCGGTCCCTAAAGATAATCGACATGCCATGTTGTAAAATGGTTTCATGAGAGAAACATTTTTTTTACACCGAACTAAACCCCCAACCGTTTCACCCGGCAGAAGGAAACTTGCATCTACTCTTAGAGTCTCATTCAAGGCTCTGCAAGATGTTTCATGGTCCAGCAAACACACAAGCATTTTCTTGTATTTTTCTTTTAATGACCTTCACCATGGTTCCATATCCTCATGTCGCACTAAGACAAAAGAGATTCCCATTTTACGATGTTTTGAGAGTTTGTGGGATGTTCATGTATTTCCCAAGTTATGTGCACACACTGCATTACATGGTAGATGGCAGCCTCATCATGTTTGAAAGACCTACAAACCAACCAAAAGTCCTTTACTAGAACGGTACCTGAGCCCAGATGTTCTGTATGTAAGTAGTTATTTTACAAAACAATATCTTGTATAGGGATATACGCACAATATCTTATTAAAGGATTCTGTCATATTTCCTAAATGAAACAGCAGCAAGGGATAAGATATTGTACTTGTTGTACTACAAAGTTCCCAAATTAAATAGAGATTAAATTACATAAAAGCCAATGAACACAGTGAACCTGGGGCTTTTTGGGCAACTAGGGAACTGAGTTAAGCGTTAAAGGAAATTGCACTTGAACATTATATTCCCATATAGCAGCCGATTAAAACTTCAACAAATCAACTGTAAAACGTTAAATAAATAAATAACATTTTAAAAAAACGAGGACGCACATGATTTATGAGGTGCTTTACAGTCTATTGCATACATTAATATAAGGCTTTTTTACTACCAGATCACCAAGTTTAATGTTCAAGAAAAGGTTAAAAAAATAAATAAATAGAATCTGGGGCTTTTGGGGCCACTAGGGAGCTGCGTTAAGTGTTAAAGGAAATTGCAATAGAGGCTAAAAGGTTGAGAAACGAGTTAACAACTGGCACTTAAGATGTTGAAGTGTAATGTCTTTGAGACAGTAAAACATGGCCAATGACACACAAATACAACTTTGCTCTGTTGACCTCTGGTAGTTATCCCCGTGGCGGGGTATGTTCATTGACTTGGAACCGCTCCAAAGGTTCAAACACTGTGCGTCCCCTACTCCCGGTGCCATTGTCCACGCTGAAGGGAACAAGAGCGTTGGCTCACAATAGCACCTGTTTCAGCTGTTTTTGCCATTAGATCCAATCAGGGCTATCGTCTCCCTTTTCCTGTCATGGGAAAGTGTCCATCGGTTCTGGAACAACCCCCCCCCCCCGTAAAACACAGAGACTTGAGCCGTGGCCAAAGGGTGGAGACGTCTGTAGGGACGACCCATAATGTGTTTTAGTTTCTCCATGTGCGCACAGCTGCCAGCATATGAGCAATGGGAAATGTTCGACCTCCTAAAAAGGAAGAGAGGATACATTTCCTCACTGACCTCTCTGCATGATGCTCTCGATACTTCTAAAAAGGGTTCACATTCCTCAAGGGAGCCCCTGCCAACATGCATCATATATCATGAGGATGGCTGACTTATTGACCTTTAAATATGAGATATGTTTTGGATCTTTTTGAAACTGACCAAAAAAAGGAAGCACGAAAGGATTGTACAAGCCAAAGTGGGAAAAGTGATGTGGAATAATCACAGTAATATTCACCGGGCATGGGAATAAACCATTAAAGTCAGGAAATCAGCTTGTCAGATTAGGCTCCCATTAGAGCACTTTTTTGTGAAACATTCCTCAGCATGCCCTGATGATTGGAATGCTTTCAAGAATCTCATAATTGAATTTGGACGATAGGCTGTTCTATAAACAGCAGAGAACCTGACTTATACACAACCATCAGGAACTAACAATGAACTCACTGAGACGCAATTTTGAGAAATTTTCATTGATTTTTATTCAAATCACCACAACAATTCCAAATGAAACCAAATGCGTCATGTTGGAGAACAGAGGCACAGGGATTTATTTTGGTAAAAACAGTGAAGATAAAGAGTAGTAAGAGAAGAACACGCCTTTACTTTAGTTTGGTATAACGCTCATTGAACTGAGCCTGTCATCCAGCAATGCATCCAACGAGTGGGCTGAAGGGAGCCAATCATGCCTCCATCACGTATGTCCTCACTGCGATCACATCACCCATAATGCATTTCTGTGGGAGAAAAAAGGGAGATCAGGTGTGGTCCGACGATCAAAAAGAGGTGCAGTTGTAAAGAAGGTGAAGAGGAATATGTTTTGAGTTAGAAGAAAAATGTATGCTACAGCTATCCAACTCTATAACATGTGTCTGTACACAGTTAAACAGTATATTCCCAAAGTGTGTCTGTGGTTATTTAAATGAAGCTTTATCCTTTATAATATTGTCTTATTCCCCTGTAATAAAGCCTAACTGCACTCTTTCTATATAAATATAATATACACTTTATAGTATTCAATTAAATTGCCCCCCTCTCTGTCACAGGATTTCCTGTAGTACAATAACATTGTAATTACTCTCAAATACATGTTTTCTCTTATTCTCAAGTGGATATGAACAATATATTCGTATAGCACCACATTAACACTTTATAAACAAAAATCAAAACATACAATCTTGATTAAATAAATACATGACATTATAAAAACTGTTAAATACTTGTGATCCTGATCGATGAGCTACATTTACAGACTATTGCTTGGATTTATAACGGCATTTTGTTGCTAGATTTCTACCAGATTACCAAGTTTGATTTTCCACATGAAGTAGGCTAATGAGAAGAAAAAAATAACCCTTACCGCTACCAATTTCCCATCTTCGATCTCCCTCTCGATATTTGTCTCTTTGCCATCCCAGCACTGTTTCTGCACAAGTTTCCCGTTCTCCAGAGTCACCACGGTCTGCAGGACACAAACAGAGACAAGCCGTTACCTCCAGCACAGACTCGGGCTGTGATTATTTTTCAAACCACATTAACTAACCCTGGTCTTCCTATCGTCTGCGGTCGTCTCTTCGAATGGCTCGTTTAGCTTGAACTTGATCTCAGTGGTTTTGAAAGTGCTCTGAGACTTCAAGCATACAAACCCTTGATCGTCCACGCTCACCACCAAGTTGGGTTTGGTGCGATTCCCCACCTGCCGGGTCGCAAATCCCACACCTGCACAGCGGGAGGGCAAGATCAGAAAAATGCATTAAAGATAACACACTGCAGGCTTAATGGTTTAAAAAAAAATACAACTATATAAAATATATCTGACATGTTTTGCATAAGTTACAGTTTATAGTTTAACATCTGACACCCTGAAAGTGGTTTTCCATCATTAATCTTAAATATATTCTCCTACCGATTGCTTTCATGTAGTCATCAAAGTTATCGCTGGAAATCATCTTCCACGTCCCAACAAATTTCTCAACCATTTTTGCAGCTTCTGATATCCTCGACAATAACCAGTGAAGTGACTCTGGGTTCAACTCTCTTCCAGTGTGGGAATAGACTCCTTTTTAAAGGGCCAGACCGACATCAAATGACACAGAATGAGCCAATCACATCCTGCTACGTCACTTAATAGAGCGTTTCCAGCCCTTCTTGTTACTAGCATGTGAAGCTTCATGGGCTTTCTCATAAAAGGGTGTGCAAAATTCAAAAGCTGAAACGTATTCATGTTTTTTTAGTTACTTTAAATTCTGAGCTAAATGGGCACCTGTCACCACAAAAATCGAAATATATTGCCATTTCAATGAAGGATACAAGAACATGTCCCCTCAGCCTTAATAATTTACACATGTTTTATAAATGAAATGTAACTTATTGAACTTGAAATTAATTTCCATGAGTTTGCTAAATGCGAGCTGCTGACAATCTACACCAACATCTGTACATTAAAACGGATTATTATTTGCAGCTGCAGACTTGATGGTTAAAACCCTTCATTCCATAATAAATTAAAAATAAATATTGTGGATTTAATTGCTTTACCCCATTAGTGTTTATTTGCATTTAAATGTAACAAATACAGGCAAGTGGGATTCATTCATAACCTCTTAACCCATGACTGATCTGTAATGCATTAATACATTATTTACTATTGAAGCCATTAGTTACAACTTAGAAAACATTTTATGGAAGACAACTAATTAAGGGGCACACACATTTTAGATGGCAGTGTCATAGAAGACATCAAACCACCATCAGGACCATGTTTTTAGCTCTCAAAGGAACTGATAGAAATACTTTTTATGTGAAAACTGTGAATGTCATAATTCATCCACAAAGAATAACTAGTATGTTACATATGCGAATGGTACAGAGGGGGACAAGCAGAGGGGGCAGGTTTTCAGTTATCTGTGCCTGGGTTTTTTTTCTTTTCACTGGGGCTGCGTTTAAATCTGTGCCAAATTACATTTAAGCCTGCTGTGTCAAAGGTTGGAGCTTGCATAATGTACTCTGAAACGCTGGAATGATCTCTTTTATCAGGAAAATGGCACATACGCAATGATACACCATGACCCTGCACTGATCACAGCACATTTTTTAGCAGTTAAAGCATTTCAAATGATGTCTTTAATATCAAAAATATGCATAGCTGATGGGGATAATGTCGAATATGTTCTCTTGAGAAGAAGGTGCAGTACTTTTTTAAATTTCATAGCAGTGAAGTTGATTATGTCCGCATAGAAGATCAAGAATTTGATGCTTAGATGGTGGAGGAACTTGGATTCATAAGAGGAAGAGGAGTGACTCAGTATCATGCCTGTCCATCACATTACATCAATGCAGTGTAGTGTCAGTAAATCAAAGGTCAAACCACAACAGAACAAACACATTTATATGAAATACTTTAATATTTAACATCCAGGAATATACAAAGATCACAGATAAATTCAACACATATCATTATTATTTCTTTGCTGCTGCGAGTTTTGCCTGTAGTTCTTTGGCTGCGCACATCGACTGAAACGCACTCAGCATCTCGCTGCAGTTCAGCTTCGCTCCCTTCAACATCAGCTTATCTCCGTCCACTGTAGTAGAGAGAGACAAAGACACATTTAAATGACCCATAATGACACATTTACAAATCTCTCTGTATAAGGAGTAAAAAAGGTGAAAATGTAACACTGAGCAGAAGTCGAGTAACACACAATGGGCAACATCCGCACACAGTCCTGCTGACCTATGGCAGACATTTTGACTTTTGACAAGTACTTGACTCATTGTGTGTGAGTAATATCATGTAGTAACAACATCAGCAGGAAATTCCAAGACTAAAACACACACTTAGCTGTAGGCGCTGTGCTGTATGTGCTGAGCTGTAGTTACAATGACGATACACCCTGACTTTTAAAAAACATCCACCAGGAGACCACAACAAATATGTCTCTTTAAATGTTCAGATTTACTTTGAAAAAGAGATTGTTAATATCAATGGGACTCTCCTAGCTTTATACAAGTTAAATACATTTGAAAAACCAGTGTTTTTTTAGTGGGTAAAGTTCATTTATTTAAAGATCACCTCTCCACAATAACCTAGTTCAAATATTATCTAAGAGCCCAACCACCCACTATAATTTCAAATCAAGTAAAAATGTTGTCTTCAAGCACTACCTCAAGTCAACTTCTAATGTAGAATAATCCTACAGTTTCTGTAGTGTCTTCTAACTACTTGAAGTAGTAAAGTACATTAAGTATTCAACCGTGCAACACGTATATGACATTATTACTATATTACACTGTACATTTTGAGTAATTAACTATTTGTATGCCTTAATTATTGTTGTAAATATTATGAAACTACAGTAAATAATTTAATAAGAAACATGTCTATTGTTGTTGTAGTTATATGAGCATGTTTTCATTCTTCTTGTTATTTTTTATATATTTAATTTTATTCTAAAATGCAGCAACTGTTAGTAAATCTAATTTCCCCATGGGGATAAATACAGTGTTTCTGATTCAAGAGAAAATGCAATTCAAAACAACGCTGATTTTTTTCCAATAACAAATCTGAGGATATTATAATTAAAACAAATGTCATTGAATTTTTCTCCATCATTTCCATAATGCAAGTAAAACAATCAGCCTATATGTCGCTACACATCTTTCGTGGATTAAACAATGCCTGGAATATGTACGGCAAATGCAAAACTCAACAGTAACACTGCTTCATAGAACCACACCATTACATATATTGTCCCACACATGAAGGCAGGCAGGTAATACTCACAGTAAGTGATTTCCACTACAGGTTCAGACCTGTCATGCTTCACTGTGGAGATCACCTCACAGTTCAAGTTGGTAGCTCGGACCTTATGTGAACTCATCACGGACAGAAACATCCTGCAGGACAGACCAGCATATCTCAGATTAATTATCCAATAATACAGTAGTGATAGAAAGTACTTAATACATTTATAATGTACAATTTAAAGTTCTTGTATCCAACTTTCCATTTTGTTCTACTTTGCACTTCAACACAAAGTGCCTTTTTCTACAATGTAATATTGCCACATACTTAATCAACATTTCTGAATGTTTTGTCCTCTACCACATTAAAGATTATAGACAAAATTGTTAATTACATGTGGCTTACATGTATGAGTAAAACACCATTCACCAATACCAACATTGCTGAATAATGGCCTTACACACACCCTAACTGTCACAGACGATGTCACTTATTTAGCTTGAATAGGCCCCATCTCATGACCCTGTTGGAGCAGGGTGAAACTGAACATATTTGTTCCTTGCACCAGCCACATTGCTAATGAATGTTTCAAATGTAATGAGCCACTCAGTAGATTTTTCAACCAACATTTTCCCATTTGCATTTTCTTTTACCACTATTTGGCTGGTGTTGATTTCTTCCTGTGTGGGAGTGTGCAGACTGACATCAACCTGACCCTCCTATTGATTTTTTGCACCACTTGTGTGGGAGGGGTGCACATTTATTATTTGTATTGGTTGGTGAAGTTTGGTCATCTCCTAAAATTCAAACATTGCTTAGCTAAAGGTTATCATGGGAAGTCTGATCAGTCAGAATAAATTGAAAAAACATATTTGCCTCTAAACACATGCAAAGGTGCTTTCAGTTATTCTGGATTAATACACCTCTGCTCAGCTCTATTTCTACCAATACAAATGCAAAAGGTGTAATTAGTCCTGCCTTCAAATGGGAAACAAATCCAATAGGAAACTCAGGAAGATGCGAATCAATTAATCTACCATCGTTTCGTCTATACACGCACACACAGTCCTAAAAACATGTCTAGTCAACCAGATTAACTGACAAATTAAAGGCATTTAGACTCATACTATGTAATTTAGTTTTGGCGGATAAGTATAAAACAGTTTTAGCTGAACTATTATAAAAGTAAATACTTGAAATTGTAGCTAGGGTAACGTGCAGTAGGAAGACTAGGAAATCCTTATGTCGTTCGTATTTAACTTTGCACCCACACGCCACACAATCTCATTCAAGCATTCTTGTTTGACAAGAACACGTTTTAAACTAAATAAAATGCGTCCTAAAGACTAAACTATAATCATATCTTCTGGTGGTGACTGCTGTCTGAACAGACAGTCGCCTCATTGTCAAATTACGACTTTAAACCACAGTGGAGTCACACAAAAAGACCCTACGACACAACGAGACATTTAACAAACAACTCTTACCGTGTTGACCCGACATTTGATTCAAATGGACAAAACTGGGCTGTTATGTTCTTCACAGCTTTCAACACCACGGTCACTTTACTGGAAGCCGCCATGTTTTCTGTTGTGTGACCTCTGACCTCAGCAGAGGTTGGTGCTGCTGACGTCTGTCGTTAGAGGGCGCAAGAGGATAAATAATTCACCAGTGTGACATAGTTTACTGAGAATTCATACAAAAAGGGTACACAAATGTCACTAATAGACACACATAGACATAAATAAGCTATAGGCTACAGGCCAAATAAATGTAGGAATATGTGATCATATTGATGATTTTGGGTTTAAAATGAATGCCTGTTCATCAGTTGAATTGTCAGTTTTTTTATTAATTTTAATCTCAATCTCCACCATATTAAATGTTTTGCTTTCATACAATCTTTCAAAAATATTTGACCACATTTGATTTGCATCTTGTACTTGTGCTCTTTGAAAGTTGGTGTATAATATACACCATTATGTGAAGGGAGGTGGGAAATGTATGGATTGTAATTCTGCACCCCTAAAGTGTAAATGCATTTCCAACACGGGGTCTAGAAAAGGTGTTGTTACAGTAAGTCTGAGGCTTGATGTTTTGTTCTTTAAATATAAGACTGCTATTGGAATTCTGCAGGTGTCAATGATCTACAACCACATTCCTGCTCTCTTCAGTGTCAGGTTTCTATTTAGCAGTGGGGGAAATTAACATATAATAACATCTGTACTTACTTACTGTACTGCTACTTAATGCTTCAACTCTAATACAATTCAGAACCAAATATTTAACTTCACTACATTTATCTGATAACTTAAGTCAAATTCCTGTTTTAGATAAGTGGTACAACATATTATCAAAAAATCAATTATAATATTACATCATTAAGACTTTATTGATTCTCAGGGGTAGTTAAAGTGATGAACACATTAATGTTTCAATAATTATAATCCAATAATATAATATTGTTATATTAAAGCAGGACATTGTGCAGAATAAGTACTTTACCTTTGATACTATTGTAATTCTTACTTTTACTGAAGTAAAAGTTAGAAAAAAGTACTTTTATTGAAACACAGTTCATATACAGTACCTCGTTTACTTAGAAAATCTGATTAGCCTGTTTATTTCACCGCCAGAGCACTTAAGCACTTAATAATAGTTTAATAACACACATGTAGATTAACAGCCTTTGTGTGTATAGGCTGACAGTATGTAAACAGCTCCATCTCTCCATCTCGTTCGCAACCACATGACAAAGCTCATTATCAAACTCACAGGGAAACTGACTTTGGCACCTTCCTGCAAACATCTGACAAACGATGTCACAAAGAAGAATTATGTTAAGAGAAAACAAGTGGGGGTCTGTCACTGCACTAAGTCAATTAAGGAGGTGCTGCTCTCCAAATAGACAATCAAACAGACACTTTTCATAATCAAATAGACAGGCAGGACGGGAATGCTCTGCCACTAATGCTGCTTCCTGCACTCTTCAGATGAAAAGAGGTCAAAAGCCTGACAGGGTATAAAAAACATGTCGGAAATGGTAATGCTTTAAATTGTGAATGTGTTGGCACTTAAGTCAAATGTAATCATGGCATGAATTGTTTCTAAAAAATAAATGAGCGCGTGTGTAATGTGGGAGATTGCTGCATGACATCAAAACAACAATTTGTCATTTTCTCAAGGGAAGGTTGTCACATCAGACGTTTCACAGTGAAGACTATAATGTGTGTATTTCATGTCAGCATGAATAAATACATAAATGAAGTAAGTTCAGTATATTTTCTGAATAAACTAATTAAGTTTGGTCAAAAGTGGTCAAGTTTAAAGTTTAAATACACTCCACACTCTCATCTAATCGGCCCATTTGGTAAAAAAACTCATTTTTACACTTTATTTACACTTCCTTCCTCTCTCTTCAGTATAGCTGGGTATTTATAGCCACTCTGTTTTCAGGGCGTGTGCAGAACAAATGTGTTATTCTCAGATCAGCCCACCCCAGTTAGTTCAATTTATCCTAACTTCAACACGCCTCCAGTCTCTTTCCTGAGCGGCCGACAGTCCGACGCAGCGTCTGACAGTTGGACAGTGGCGGCACGGGCCTCTAAATTTAGACATACAGCTTCTGAGAGGCAAAAGCATTTCCTATACACTCCCCACACCCAACACACAGATACACAGTCACACTTATGATGTAGTTGTGCTGTAACAGCAGTCAGAAAGTAGGGGAAAGAGCGCTCAGGAACAATGAATGCTCAAGGGGATGTTTGACCGCAAAGAAAATAGAGGTATTGTCTTGGTGCAGGATTTCATTTATCAAGTTCTCTGCCTGAGTACAAAAATAACTCACAAAATGTCCTTTTCATTTTAATGGTCCTACAAGGAGGCACTAGTGTTTTTTTTAAATAACTGTCCTGTTTAATGCTGCTGGACTCTGTCATTGTTACTTCTACTATTTGGTGTATGTCATTATTAACCTGTTAAGCCCCAAGGTCCCCGCCCGTGGGTACTTTACTTTTTTTTTCCACGACACTGTGTCTCAGGGGATCTTAATATTTAAGAACCTATTAATGTGTTATACCAGATTAACGGAAATAATCTCAGCTAATTGACGATACAAACCATTTTTACCAAAACGAAACATAAGTCTCATAAGATCTAAATGACCCCTGAGCGAAAAATGCACAGAACTCAAGATAAAAATACCCTTATTACTTATTGTAGCTGCACATACAATATATCCGATTAAAGCTGAGGTTCCACAGATTATGTAGGTATATAGTATCATCACTGAGTGATCCGAATTTGCGAAGCAAAGACAGACATCACAACACTTACCTTTACGGAGCTTTTAGGGAGATCGTCTCACCGTAGCTGTCAATCTGATCAAAAGACATGTTCAATGGCATTAAAACGAGAAAAAACGTGGCTGGATCGGTTAATCCATAGGTTGATAATGTGTCTGTGTAATAATGTTTTTCATTTATAATCCATAATTCCATTTTTATGTAAAAATCGCAGAGCAAAAGTTAGCTGCTAATGGTAGCCACCAGAGTATCGCAGCTTCTGGTCTTGGCTATGCGGCAGTCTAACACACACACATTACCAAATAAGGACTATGTGGGAGTTCCCCTCGATTCCATTGGCTCTGACGGTTAGAAAGAGATGTCACATGTCAAAAGTCAGCAAGGGGGGCCAGAGATATGGAAAATCCACCCAAATGGCCCCAGAAGAGGTTTGTTTTTGCTAAATCTCTCTAAAAAGGTCAAATATAACTTGTTTTGCATCAATCTTGATACAGGGTACTTATTATATGTTATACTTTGGATTCCTAAAGCTTTTAGTCTACTAACCCATCATCCAAGGTTAGTTTTCACTATAAGTACAAAATATCTTTTGGACGGACACTATAATTTACAGTTTTTTACCATGTTCAATCTGAATTTTCTTTAAAATAAAAAACATCTATATTGATTCTGACTCTTCTACATCCAACTGACAGGTTTATCATTACTTTGAGAAAAAAGATTATTAATGTAATCCTTTTAGAAGGGAAGATATGGTCATTTGTTCTGGGAATGTCATTTTCGAGCTTGAAACCTGAAAAACAGGCTCAGGGTTTAACAGGTTAAGTGTCAGAAAACATGATGATGTTATTTCTCACAAAGAGGTCATAGACCCTCTGCTTTTCACACTTTGGGTAACATCCAGTTAAGATGTGATTATAGTAGCTATTGTTGTCAATCATGGAGCTGCTCCTGGAAGAGAATTAATTCAACAATGTGTGAACACTCAGGGGGTTTCTTGGGAAATAGCAGTCTATTTCCCCCTCAAGACAAACAGTGATCTAGTAGGCTTGGTATTTCTATATTCATTACACCAGTCTCAATACAAGTTATGTCTCCCTAGGGGACTCCCAGAAGTCCTTAGGGTGTCCTGAGGAATTTGAATATATCAATGACTTAGACTAATAGACACGTAACGTCTACTGTTTTACTTTAATCTACCCTTGAGATGTTTTTAAACATGGAATCATTAACAGTGGAACTAAAAGATCGTCCTGTTGTCAAACCTTTGAAAATCCCCATGCTTTGTAAACAACAAGCATCAACAATGTTTTTTCATTTAATTTTGAGAACGTTTTATAAAATATTTCGGTGATAAGTATACAGCACATGAACAACAAAGGCTTGAAATAACTGGTTAATGGTTAAATCAGTTTTTATTAAAAACCTGTAAACTAAATATAGCCTCGAGGCTTGACAATAAGGACTGCAAAACACAAACCTTTAGACTGTATACTATAGTTAAAATGATGCTTTGATGATTACATTATTTTTCTATTCTTGCTTTATTTTCCTTATTATTGACCATTTTACTTTATCTTATATCCTATTAGTTTATTATTATTGGCTCATAAGGTGAACTGAGTGGCGTAACTACTATCGACGATGCAGCCGGTGCAACCGGTGCAATTCCCCCGGGGCCCAGAGCCGGCCAAGGGCCCATGCAAAAAAAAAACAGAACAAAAACAAATTTGTTATTTGTCTGTCCAATTAACTTTCTCCCTTTCATGTCATGTGATACCTTGCGTGACGAGCGAACCGTTTAATCCAGCTGTACTGTACTGTAGCTAGCAGCAGCAAGTTCGGCAGCATAAAAATGTAATAGCTTGCATTTATAATGTACACCAAACCAAAGCACAAGGGCGGCGCTCAAAAGAGAAAGGACAAGAGAGAACAAGGAGATATAACAGCTAAACTGACGAAATTAGACAGCTGTTTTTGTCATACATCGTCCTCGAAATCGAGCGCTAATGTTAGCAATGTTGAGGTGCAGCGGCAGCCGGAGCCGGACGGAGCGTCCACACAGCAGCGTGCGTTGACCATGGCGTTGACGCTTGGCGATGGGCGTGTCTGAAGCTTGGGAAGTCAACGCGAGCAACACGACTGTCAACAACCAATCACATGAATCTCCCGCCCCCGACATACAAAGCAAAAAACATTCCATGCTAGCTATATATACTGTCTATGCCTGCAAGCTGTCCATTCAATGTTTAAACGAGGTACACTGGATATAAACTCCCCAAACAGGCAAAAAACCTACCAGTTTCACCCACTATCTCTGCCACCTCCCTCCATGCCTGGCTCCTCCGGTTTGTATCCCGGTAGATGAACAGAGACTGATCATACAGCACCGGGTGATTCACTAACCGCAATGATTATTTTCTCCTCCATTTTATGGAACATAGAAATTACCTGGCGGTATGGCTTTTGCAGCATACACGCGATATGATTGGCTAGCAGTTGTACTGGCAGATTTCCATAAAACTGAGAATTTTATTGGCTGACGCTCTATACACAGTCAAGAAGAGCTTCAAAGTTGAACATGTTCACTTTGATGCGAGCAAACCCGTAGCTACGCTCACCCACAATGCAGTTCGCCGTGACGGCTCTCCGCCAACACAGCAGCGTGCGTTGAAGCTTCAACACTATCTAAACCACATTCAAACTTATGAATGAAAGAGATTACATCCACAGCTCGAGCCGAATTGCATTGTGGGGAGCGCGCTACGCGTCATCGCGTTCAGCCAATCAATCCCGTTTATGAAAATCTGCCAGTACGATATATATATTTCTGCTAGCCAATCAACCGCGTGTATGCTGCGAGTAAGTGAATCACCCGGTGCTGTATGATCACATCTCGTTCATTCCGGGATACAAAGACGAGAGGGTCAGGCATGGAGATGGTGGCAGAGATAGTGGGGAAAGGTTAGGTCACACTTGTTTGGGAGTTATTTATCCGTGGGGAGGGTACCTGTTTAACATTGAATGGACAGCTAGCAGGCAAACAAAATAGCTAGCAGGAATGCTAGCATGTTTGTTGTAATGACAGAAGGCGGGAGATTCATATGCTTGGTTGTAGGTCGCGTTGCTGGACCTTGACTCCCAAAGCTTCAGACACGCCCACCGCCAAGCGTCAACGCACGCGACCGCTCGTCAGGCGGCGTACGTGAAGCTTCAAACGTTCTGCACATTCATTTGAAATGGGGTGACGTCATGCTTCGCCGAACCTGCATTGTGGGAGCGTCGCTACGCGTTGCTCGGCGTTGTTCGCTTCAAAGTAGTTGAGCAATGTTCAACTTTGAAGCTTCGACGGAAGTGTCAGCCAATCAAATCATCATGCCAGTACAAGCTCTAGCCAATCAACCGCGTGCCATTGGTCCGGGGCGGGAGATTCATGTGATTGGTTGTTAGGTCGAGTTAGATACGCCTCACAATACCGCACGCTTCAACGCATGCCGAACGTGTGGACGCTGAGCTCACCTGCCTCACACCAAGCACCATCATTGCCATCTAGCTCCAACAAGTGAAGCTGTATCCTCGTGGCCGTGGCTGTGCAACACAATAACAC
>NW_011350947.1:202032-203123 GCF_000735185.1 Notothenia coriiceps
GTGTGCCTTGAATATCAGCAGGAGAGGACTCTTTAAAGTAGAGACACTACATACTGATATACACCTGAACATCAGCAGGAGAGGACTCTTTAAAGTAGAGACACTACATACTGATAATAGGTTAGATATAACATAGGGCTTGTTTAATAGACCGTGTTATTTTACCCTGTAAGCTGCAGCATGTCCTGTCCTGTTCTCAGATCACCTCCTCATGATGCCTTCACTGAGCGTGGGAATAAAAGACTTCCCTGCTTCCATGTCACTTGTTGAAACCCGTTTGATTGCGTCAGATGGGCGGCTCAAAGATGCTAATCCCTTTGCACACATTCACTCCTGTGAGTAATACATTAAACAGTGAAGACATCTGGCATTTCAAGACTTATATCATACAAAAATAAGACTTATTAAAAAGTAGTGGAGTAAAAGTAGCCTACACAACTTACCTCTGAATTGTAGTGAAGTGGAAGTACAAAGTAGAATCAAATCGAAATACTCAAATTGAGTAATCATACCAAGTTACTTTGCACCTTGCACCTCCACTGGCTTCTAGTCAAATAATAATAAAAAATAATAATGCATTACATTTTTTATTAGAGCGCTTTTACAGGTGCTCAAAGCGCTTTACAATTACACATTACACATATTAGACATGTAAGAGTCATTACTGTGGACAATACCCACAGGAGCTAATGCGGGTAAAGCGTCTTGCCCAAGGAGACAGCAGCCTGACGGCGGCCGAGGCGGATACTGTGAATACAGTATTCACCCAATGTAGCCCCGCCCCTTTCTCCACTTCCTGTTCAACCATGTCTTACTTCTTCAGGTTTAGCTCCAGCAGCAATATAAACAGAGAGTTATATTTGGGATCATCCACATTGACACTGTGATGGTTTTACAGCACCCTCTGTTAGTGACTGCAGGAGGACATTTGACAGTCAATTCTGACATGAGGACATTTTATATAACTCTGTAGAGTCTTGAGGTGAAGATGCTCTGATATCACTCTGTAGAGTCTTGAGGTGAAGATGCTCTGATATCACTCTGTAGAGTCTTGAGGTGAAGATGCTCTGATATCACTCTGTAGAGTCTTG
>NW_011350947.1:203155-224891 GCF_000735185.1 Notothenia coriiceps
TTTCTCCACTTTCATGTCATCGTGATACCTTGGCGTGACAGCGAACCGCCTAACTCAGCTGTATGTACTGGTAGCTAGCAGGCCAGCAAAGTCGGCAGCATAAAATGTAATAGCTTGGCATTTATCAATGTACAACAAGGCAACCAAGGGCGGCGCTCCAAAAAGCAGAAAGGACAAGAGAGAACAAGGAGATAAACAGCTAAACTGACGAAATAGAAAGCCATGTTTTTGTCATACATCGACCCTCGAGAATCGAGAGCGCTAATGTTAGCATGTTTGAGGTGCAGCGGGCAGCCGGAGCCGGACGAGCGTCCCACATAGCAAAGCGTGCGTTGACCATCGGCGTTGACGCTTAGGCGATGGCGTCGTCTTGAAGCTTGGGAAGTCAACGCGAGCCAAACGACTGTCAACAACCAATCACATCGAATCTCCACCAGCCCGACATACAAGCGAAAAAACCATTCCCATGCTAGCTATATATACTGTTCTAATGGCCTGCATAGCTGTCCCATTAATTTTGAAACGAGGATACACTGGATATAAACTCCCAAACAGGCAAAAATACCTACCAGTTTTTCACCCACTATCTCTGCCACCTCCCTCCACGCCTGGCTCTCCGGTTGTATCCCGGTAGATGAAACAGCACGCTGATCATACAGCGACCGGGTGATTCAACTACCGGGCCAATGATTATTTTTCCTCCATTTTTATGGAGACATAGAAATTACCTGCCGGTAATGGAGCTTATTGCAGCATACACGCGATTTGATTGGCTACTTGTACTGGCCAGATTTCTCATAAACGGGATTTTATTGGCTGACGCTTCCGTCGAAGCTTCAAAAGTTGAACATGGTTCAACTTTTGATGCGAGCAACCCGTAGCTACGCTCCCCACAATGCAGTTCGCCGTGACGGCCCGTCCACACAGCGGCGTGCGTTGAAGCTTCAACACTTCTACCCATTCACTTTGAATGGGGTTACGTCACGCTTCGCCGAATTGCATTGTGGGGAGCGCAGCTACGCGTTGCTCGCGTCAGCCAATCAAATCCCGTTTATGAAAATCTGCCAGTACAACTGCTAGCCAATCAAACCGCGTGTATGCTGCGAGTAGTGAATCACCCGGTGCTGTATGATCAGTCTCTTTTCATCTACCGGGATACAAACCGAAGGAGTCAGGCATGGAGGGAGGTGGCAGAGATAGTGGGTGAAACTGGTAGGGTTTCGCCTGTTTGGGGAGTTTATATCCAGTGTACCTCGTTTAAACATTGAATGGACAGCTAGCAGGCATAGACAGTATATATAGCTAGCATGGAATGCTAGCATTTTGTTTGTATGTCGGGGGCGGGAGATTCATGTGATTGGTTGTTGGCCGCGTTGCTCGCGTTGACTCCCCAAGCTTCAGACACGCCACCGCCAAGCGTCAACGCAAGCTGCTGTGTGGACGCTCCGTAAACGGTACGTCCACACGGCAGCGTGCGTTGAAGCTTGCCGGTGGGCGTGTCTGGAACGCGACCAACAACCAATCACATTAATCTCCCACCCGGACACACAAGCACGCGGTTTGATTGGGCTAGGCTTGTTACTGGCATATGATTTGATTGGCTGACGTTTCCGTTGAAGACCTTGAAAAGTTGAAACTTTTTCAACTTTCAAAGGCCGAAGCAACGGAGCAAAGCGGAGCGGCGAACCACATGCAGTTCGGCAAAAGCCGTGACGTCACCCCATTTTTCAATGTGAATGGGAAGTTGCGGCCCGTTCCACACGGAGACAAACAACGAACCGAAGTCGGATAATTCAAACAAAGTATTCCGTCACACCGGATTCGGCTTCAGAACGTGGTCCAGCCCACACGAGAACGCTCGACCCGCTGGAGACACTGTAGTACATATGCCGGGCTGTTAAGTGGCCTGTACTTCCGCCCACAATATACCCAAAGTACGCGAATAAGACCCCGCGAAGGCATGGTTGCCCTTGGTTGCCCTTCTGGTTCATTCCCCGCGGTGGATTTAAGCAGCATTGAAGTTCTCCATACCCTTGTTGCTGATGGTTGGGTAGAGGAGCTGCTAGATTTTGCACTAACATCTGTATCGTGGTCAGAAGCGTTTCTGGAGCCACTTACGCAACCCTGTGCATTCGCTTTGTTGTTTGGCGAAACGCATCGAATTACACACGGGTGACGCGGTGATCCAGGAAGAGGGATGAGAGGCGGGGCTATGATCGTATAGGGCAGGTATTAACTAAAATTCACAAG
Organism: Notothenia coriiceps; assembly: GCF_000735185.1. Lineage (NCBI taxonomy): Eukaryota > Metazoa > Chordata > Actinopteri > Perciformes > Nototheniidae > Notothenia > Notothenia coriiceps. The sequence continues at coordinate 205,406 of NW_011350947.1, forward strand.
GTCCAGTTAGAGAAATTCCCCTATGCAAAAGCGTCGGAGCATCAATTAAAAACACAACTATTTTATTGGTCAATAACATTTGAACTATACAGATTTACATTAACATTCTGTGGATATGTGTAATATAAATGATCCTCTCGGGCTGCATTTAAAATGAAATAGAGAAAATAATAAAATAGCTTTGAAATATGTGTCATCTTAAAGTGCTTAATTTAGATAATAAATAAAGTGTAGCAAGCAGCTTGGTTTCCTTTTTTCTTTGTTACGTTTTCACATCATTGAACTTACGTTTCAGACGATATAGAACAAATATCAGTCTTTACACATCATTAACAATTGAACAGTTTTAAAGTTTCTCTTTCTTTCCCTTCTTACTGATATATTGCAGTCCCTTCCACTCACTTTGTTTTGTTCAGTTGCGGAGAATTAGCGTCGAGCTCTGTCCTGCTAGGAGTTTTAAATCTGGCTGAAATGTGTCTAGGGCTCATACACAGAATACAGGTGCTCATGTGGTTAGCCCTTTCGTTAATGCCTGCGCTGGAAGATAATTTTAGTTTTTGATCCTGGACTGACATTATTCATATTGGAGCTTCTGAGAACTGGGCTTATGTTTTTGTGACCTGCATTTTTCTGACTGAGAGGGAATTTTGTTTAACACTTAGTGTTTTGATTCTCATAGTGGCGTTTTCAACATTGGCCTTTAATTGAAGCCGCCATGGTCCTCTGAACAAATGAGACACACTGGTTCTGTGGATACCAGTGGGCCAGGATCGAACTATGAATGAGCTCCGTCCACTCATGTGTTTTAACAAGCTCTGTTTCTCACTTGGTCCACTTTGCCTCTTTTCTTAGAGACGCCATGGTCTTAAATTATTTGTCTCTTCCCCAGGGCCGCTCACTCCACTCCCTACAGCGCCACTCATCCGCACGGGTGCGATGGGCCCTGCCTTGAGCAGGGGCCCGCCCGGTCTGTGCAGGCCCCCCCCCCCCCGCCATAGGGGGGGGCCTCAGCCTGCCCCTTCCTGCTGTGCGCGTTTCTCCGTGCGTTCTTCCTCGCACCCCCTCTGACACGCGAAGAGTGAGAGGTGACAAGTGCAGCACGGTCTGTAACCCTGTAACCCGACACTGGTTTGCAATTAATCGACATCATGACCAATCACGCTTTGGATACGCAAGTTATGGTCCGATGATAGTAGCCTTTGGCCTCATCTTCACATGCTCCTCTTGGGGCCCCGACAGTGCCAGGGCCCCGCCCTGGGTCATCCTCTCTCTCGCCTGTCGTTTGGCCGGCAACAACGCCTGTTTGTGTTNTCATTTGAGATCATTTTCAGCTACACTGCAGTGATCAGATGGTTTTACAGCAGGGGTGTCAAACTCAAGGCCCGGGGTCCAAATCCGGCCCGCGACTTCATTTTATGTGGCCCCACAAGAGCTTGCAAAGAATATGTTTATTATACGGTTACGTGCCGCTTTACAGGAGCACTTTGCCCATAAACTACATGTCCCACAATGCATCTCAAATTTGACTTTTTTCTCAGAATTTGACTTTTTTTCTTCTAAATATACCTTTTTTTCTTAGAATTTGCCTTTTTTTTAAATATTACTTTTTTTCAAAATGTCACTTCTTTGTTTTTATTGTGACTTTTTTTTCCAGAATTTGGCTTTTCTTTTTAAATCATTTTGTGACATTCTCACTGAAGAGACTTGCAATTATTTGCCCTAGACTTCTGCTTTCAGACGTAGTTGATTATGAAGATATTCCCCTATCCGATAATAATCCAATGCAGAGGCAAAAATGTGATATAATACATTATTTTATATATATGATATATTTATATAGGTATTTTTATATAGTCTTAAAGTTACAACCGGCCCTTTGAGTGCAACCATAATGCGAATGTGGCCCGCCATGAAATTGAGTTTGACACCCCTGCTGTAGAGTCTTGTGGTGAAGATGCTCTGATATGAGGAGAAGAACCAGAACATATGAGCCGGACTGCAGACTAAAGATCATTTTTATAATAACTCTCACCGACAGAAGACCACAGTGCTGACATTAAGAAACACAAGTTCACCTAGAGACCCAATCAACCTGTCAGTGTGCTGTTTAGCCATCACATGTGACTCTGTTCTTCAATATTTGTAAAAGAAAACAAACACATTGGAGCTTTGTTGCACCTCTTTTTCACCAGCAGAGGGCGCTGAAGTTATAAAGAGTCTCTAATCTTCTGTTCTCCTCCCCAGGGTCAGATCGGAGCTCCCGGGTTTCCAGGAGACGTCGGAGACCGAGGATACACTGTGAGAAAAATCCTCAATCATTAACTGTGTTCAATGTAATACACAAATAAATACTAGCACATTTCAGTCAAATATTAGAATTCGTTAACATTTGAGACGTTATTAGGTTGTTTTGTCTGAAATCCAAATGTAAGATGGATCCTAGATCGCAAGGAAAATAGTTAAATCTACTCTGAAGCACACAACTGATATTTAATTGCCTAAATTAAATTATGATCAAAACGTCCCATCACTTGCGTCCATTAACTCAATTAGTTGGGACGCTTCATTCTGTTTCCCATCATGACGATTAAGGGAGTTATTTCAGGGTCTCCTTCTGTTAAAGAGTGACGTTACTAACGTGGGGAAATGAGTCTCATCCGGTGTGACGTTTCCTAACCAGTGCTCCAGATTGAATGTTTTTTTCCACAGTACCTTTCCTTGTCGCTCTGATTTGCATTTTTAACCTGCTTCCTGTTTGCTGTCCTCAGGGTTACAATGGACAGACTGGCTCCATTGGACCAGGCGGAACAAAGGTACAAACACACTTTCTGTATTAGATTTCTTACTATAGTTAATCATAAAAAATCCCTCAGGTTATCGTGAGGTAGATCTCAATCTCACTGGTGTGGGTTCATGATAAGGATCTTTAGTTTCCCGATAACCTCCTTCCTGTTACAACAAAGTACATTCCAATGAGGGAATACTGAACTGAATTGAATGAATGAGTCAGTGTGAGTCAGTGCCAGTGTCTTTAAGTCCTTTTTAGGATGCTGTTAATAACCAGGGGCTGCAAAGAAAAATGGCTCCTGGTCGTGACATGTCTCCATGCTGTCATTTTCAAAAATCTTTATTTATTTTTCTCATTCTCCCTCTGTCTGAAACCAGAGCCCAGTCTGCTCTGATTCGTTAGCTGGCTGGCTCTGTTGTGATTGGTCAACTGCTTAGAAATGTCCCGCCCCCTTCAGCCTATCACGTACAATGTGTCGGAGCGCTAGCCAATAGAAGTGCGCGTGTTTCATAATGATGTCACTATGTTCCGGAAGTAAACAAAGGAGTCCAATGGAGGCCTTTGCAGACCATTTACATGCACTAACACCTAGAACACACTACAGGAGAGGGGACACCTTAACTGGTTTAAGAATAACATGGATGTCCCGCCCCTTAGCCTATGTGTCGGAGTGCTAGCCAATAGAAATGCGCGTGTTTCATTGTGATGTCACTATGTTGCTGAAGTAAACAAAGGAGTTCAATAGAGGGTTGAGGTTAAGGTTAGAAAAACAGATCCAACACACTGCAGCAGAGGGGAACCCCCAACAGCCCAACAGGAGGTAAACACCTTCTCCAATGAACACTGCAGCCTGCAGGTGGCGCTAGTGGGACTTCAGGCTGATTTTAGCATTGCATGTAATCAGATTAAAATATATAATCCGCCTCAAACTCAATATCAAGACAAACATTCGCCTCCCCTCGCTGAACACTGCTGTGCTGGTGAGTAGATCTAGAGACTGTGTCATATGACAACACGTGAAACACAATGTGACATAACTCATGATTTAACGTGTGTGTGTGTGTGTGTGTGTGTGTGTGTGTGTGTGTGTGTGTGTGTGTGTGTGTGTGTGTGTGTGTGTGTGTGTGTGTGTGAATGGTGTGTGTATGTGTGTGTGCCCCCCTTTGGATTGTGAAAGAGGGACTTTTACGCCCCTCTAACCTCCTCCGTCTACGTGATCTGGGTGCAGTTTTTCCTCTTTAAACTTCACTTCTATCTCTTTTTCCATCTTTTTGTGTCTTCTTATTTGCCTTCTTTCTCTCTTTCTTTGCTAATCTTTGTTTTGCCCTTTCTTTTCTGAGTCTATATTCGTCTCTCTCTCACTCTATTCCTCCCTCTCTGTATTGTTTTGAACCCTTACCCTTGGGGTCTCCACATCCACTCTTTTCTATGTGAATAAATAAGAATTCATCTCCACATTTAAATAGCTTCAGGGTTTCCGACACACGCACACACACACACACACATGCACACACACTCACACACACTTCTCGGTCATGTTTATAAATCATTAGAGTTTGGGGTCACCGGGGGTCACATCTCTCTCTCTGGCCACCGCGCTCCATCCTGATTGGTTGTTGACACTGCGGGCAGCTCAGCATGCCTGTTAGCTTAGCTGTGCTTTTACCCTCACCTTGCCTCCAGTGTGTGTTTGTGTATGCTGAATTATTTAACAGTTACTGCCTCTGTTTATGTATTTCCATATGTGTATGTGTGTGTGTGTGTGTGTGTGTGTGGAAAAAGCTCAAAGACTAAAATGCCCCCTGTCCTCCTCATCGTATTTGTTAGCTTAGAGTTTCATCAGATTCCAAAGTACTTTATTCACATTCGCACACACAAATATGTGCACAAACACACACTTTCTCCTCGTCTTTGGGGCTCTGCATTCATATTTCATATCCTTATGACTCTCTATGTGTTGCTTCACTGTGTTTTATTGCAACATGAAAGGGCCCGCTCCATAAACATGTTAATGGCTTTGATCACATAATGAGCTGTACAAATAGGAAACAACAGGGAGATTAAACAGAGAAGGAATAAAAAAAGAGCTGTATGCACACTGCCTGTACAATCTTGGTTTGTCTGAGTGGGAGCTAATTAGTGGTTTACGCTCTGCAATTCTTCTACACCGAGAGACTTGCCATAACAGGAAGTAGCACTGGCAATAGTCAGGGAGTCAGCACACACTTCAATACACACACTCACACATATGATATTTGTCATCATGATAACATCCACCCTTGACAGAGAACAAAGGGGGGAAACTGTTAATTGAACGAAAGGCTCTAATTAAATTGGGTCATGTGTTTTTAAATAATTAATTGTTTGTCTTTGTATAATTGGTTGAGAAGAAAGAAAGAAAGAAAGAGAAAGAAAGGGTGCAATCAAACACATCTTTGTTTTTTTTAATGGAAGACATTTTCAAAATGATAGGTATAAATGATAACATGAACAGTGCCTGAATGGCCTTGAGCTGCTTCATTGTCAGGGTCTTGAACAGAAGAGAGTCATGGTTAATTATTAGTACGTGTGCTAAACAATTTAACCTTTAAAGCTGGAGTGCAGGACTTTTACATATAAATGAACATCCATTACATTCAAGCCTTTGCCAAAAAAGTTTATACAGTGCTTATTAGGTATATCTCCTCTTAGGCAAGCTCTTACATTTGGAGTTGTGGTGTCTGTGGCGACTTTCCCCCGCTGGTGCATCAAAAAATATGTGTTTTAAGTAAACCAGCTGGAGCTAAAAAGAGGGAAAGAAGGGATAAAAGTGGATCAGCAGCTAGAAGTATGGAAAGAAATATGGGAAATAAAGTTTAAGCTCTGGATTCTACAGATCGGGTTCAGGTGAAGGATAAAATAATGAAATTATATGTAACATATTTATTCTCCCATTTTTTCAGTGTCATTTATTAATTTATAACCACAGTCTTCCCTAATCTTAACCATGTTGTTGTTATTAGTGTACCGATTTCCCCCTAACCCTAACAAAGAAGGCATTTTAACCAAAACCACAATGTTTTTAAAACATTAACAAAGTAATTTATTTAGTCTCAACCATAATTGATCCATTAACCATGTTGTGTTATTCAACTTGTATCTAGAGAACACTTTTATGTCATGTTCTAGAGGGCAGCTTATGAGTTATCTTCCTTTTGAGGCCTTGTTAATGTATCATTGTAAACATTTTTGACAAGAAATGAAACACCAGTAATGAAGAAAAGGACTGGCAGCTTCAGATTCACACCAGCAGTACCGCTATCGCTATTTCTCAAATTAGTACTAAAACACCTTTGTTTCTGAAATAAGTATGAGAGAGAAAAATTGAATCAACAGTTTTATTAACGTTTACAATTAGAATAAATTGCACTGGTGATGATGTAGAATGCACAAATTAAAACATAGTGAAGAGGTGGGGAGAGATAAGTGGAGGAGTGCAGATTTGTTTCTATTTTCATCATCATCCCGCCGTCTGTACTCCTGGGTGGAGCTCCTTGTTTAGGAGTTCTGGCTTGTTTTGTAGTCGGAGCGTCTCTTTTCTCCTTGTTTTCTTTTTTTGGTGTTTTTGTCGTGTGTCTTCCTTGTTCTTCTTCTTCTTCTTCTTCTGTGTTCTTGATCTGTGAGGTGTTGTGAGTTGTTTTGTCTGGTTAATTACCTACACCCCAGTTTGTGAGGTGAGTGCTTGACAGTTGTCAGTGCTGTGTGTGTGTGTGTGTGTGTGTGTGTGTGTGTGTGTGTGTGTGTGTGTGTGTGTGTGTGTGTGTGTGTGTGCGCGCGTGTGCGTGTGTGCGTGTGTGTGTTCCTGCATGCTAAGCGGTGTGCCAGATCAGGTAGTTTTGAACAGGACAGCAGAAGCTGTCTCCTTCTTTCTCTTCATCTCTCTTTAACAAGTTCATTTATTCATGAGTGTGAATACACACACACACACAAACACACACACACACTGATTCGGTGGCAGGCCGATAGATGGTTGGCAGATGAAAAAGAGAGTTCCTGAGCTGTTGTTAAATAGTCTGTCAGCATGACTCACACACACACACACACACACACACACACACACACACACACACACACACACACACACACACACACACTGCCACATGCTCTCGATTGAAAGTTTGTGGTAAATAAAAATGGCATTTTGTTTGCTGATTTATAGATTTTAATTATTAAACATTTAAAAGGGAGAAAATAATGAGCATTAATTATTCATAAACAGCCTGTTAATTGGTTCTTGAATATTCAAAAACAAAACAAGTCCATGAATATTCAGTTGTATAAGGAGAGGATTAGAGAGTGCAAATGCAGGAAAAGCTGCTGTTGTAATGAGAGGAGAGGAAAGAAAAGGATAAATGTAAAAAGGTGTTTACTATAAGAAATGAAAAGCACGGAGCAGGATAAAGCAGAACATGAGAAGAGGAGAATGAATAGCGATGGGAGGAGGTGCTGTGGAGGAGAGAAAGGGAAACGGCAGAGAGAGAGTCAGGGGTGTCTTTTGTGTTTTCACCATGATGGATGACAGTGTTGACTAAACGAGCTAAATTAGAAGCTCTTTCCTGCAACTCTGTTGAAATATTATTAACACGCAGCAACTTTAGTAAAACATATGATTCAGCTGCACATAATGACCTTGGCTATTGATCTGGGAATAGAGGGGAGCAGCAGTGTGTTGTGCTGAGAGAGTGGGGGGTGGCATCACATGGTCTGTTGCAATGCAGTTTATAGTGTGTCATTAAAACATGAAGTCCTGAAATGCCTTAATATACACCCTCTCACACACATACACTCTCAGATGTAATAGCTTTAATTAGCCGGGCTTGTGTCCAGTCTTGTAATTAGCTAATAACAGCAACATGGATGTGGTTAATTAGTGGTAGGAGGTTCTTGTGAATTAGAAAGCCAATGACACCATTACTGGACCCGTGCAGAAACAACACTATCAGAAGATACATACAATATAATGAGTCATAAAGAAGGTGTTTTAACGGCGTTGTATGTTTGAAGTCTGTGTTATTAATTGAACATATATCAAATTGTGTTATGTCCTCTATCTAATCATCACTTCTCTCTCCCTCTCTTCTTTTGCCTCCTCCTGTTCTTCCTGCTGTGATATCCACAAAGGTAAGAGAAGCGTTCTGTTTGTTTTACATTTTGTGTCTTTAAAGGAACATTACATCATTTTTGCTTAATCTCTCATTACACATGAAGAGGAAGAGATTATCTGAAGAGCTTGTCTTCTTTCTTCTCTTCCTCCTCCTCTGGGCTCCTCCTCATCCTCCACTTAATTGGTGCCCCATCAACCCGTTAATCAAATTACTTCTGAACCAAAATTGACAGTTTTCATTAATTATAAAGGATTATTCTAATTGCAATTCAAATTTATTCATTTACAACAGACGGAGCTCAGTAATATTCCAGTGAATTAGCATATTAAATGGAGTGGTTCTTACATTAGTTATGTTAATGTATGCATATTTCCTTATTTGGACCGGGTGAGCCATATGTGTGCCACGCGGGCAGTCTATGTGTGTGTGTGTGTGTGTGTGTGTGTGTGTGTGTGTGTGTGTGTGTGTGTGTGTGTGTGTGTGTGTGTGTGTGTGAGCGCACAGGTGAGGAACCTGGACAGGGTTCAATTTGTTTGACAAACGTAGTGGGAGTCTAATCCTCAAGCGTGCCCCGTACATTTCCCTCTGCTTTTCTTTTTTCTTTTTTCCCGCCACCGCTTACCTCTTCCTGTTTAGATCACAAATTAACCTTTAAGTTGCTGTTCTCCAAATGTCTTTAAAACAGAGACTTATCAAACTACTCAATATTTTCTGTGTTTCTGTGAAAATGTTCAAAAACCACGTCTCTGTTGAGTAGAGACCGAGGTGTACAAACAAATCCGGTTTGTTCCCGGCATCTTTATCTAAAGAGTCCCAATATGAAATAAAATATTCAAAACTTAATAGCAGTAAGTATAATTTCCTTATGAGTGAACAGTCAGTGTGTAGAGCCAGACCAGAGCACAGGAAGCAGTGAGTTTTTTCTAAATATTACATTTCCCCAGCACTCACTAAACCAAATCAAATCAAATCAAGTTTTATTTATATAGCACATTTATAAACGATTTTTGGTAGAGCCAAAGTGCTGTACATATAATAAAAATAGCCGACAGTAGAGACACTTTACAGCTAATACAACAGCACAGATTGTTCAGAATATCAGTATGAGAAAAACGACACCCTCTATCCTTAGGCCCTCACATCGTACAAGGAACAACTTCCGGAGAAAACCCACAGTTTAAAGGGAAAAAATGGGAGAAACCTCAGGGAGAGCAACAGAGGAGGGATCCCTCTCCCAGGACGGACAGACGTGAAATAGATGCCGTGTGTAAATCGAAGAGATAATACATTTTACAGCATATAGACCGAATGTTAGGAAATACATGTGTCACTAAGATATCATCCCCATTTACAATATATCAGAATGGAGTACACACATAATCCCCAAGGATAATGCACACAAACAGAAGCACCTGTAGAGAAATACAACATACAGTATGTACCTCTTATACAGTTTTGGTTGTATATATTTTATCTTTGCAATATTCACCTTTAAATGAATACATACATGTAAATATATGCTCACATTAACTGCACTAACACACTCCTCATAGGTCAATATCATAACCGGTCCTTTTCTTATTGCCTTCCTAATGGACCTTCTGCTGCCCCGGGTTAAGGCTATGGTCAATTCTGAGCTAATGCTAAGAACAGATTGTGGTCGTGGTTTAAAGGAACCAACATTGACTGCTGGTAAGAGATGGGATGTGAACAAGTCAGTGGTCCAACCCTCAGAGGTTTTGCGGAGCTCTGACAACTTTATAAATCTTGAAGTTGAGTGACCACAAGATGGAAAACCTAAAGGTTGTTTGAAGTGTTTAAACACCTCATTTGCACCAATCATTAAATACATTAGGACATCCAAAAACGTGTTGTGATAAGTTGAGTGATGAAATTGTTGGGTTTTCTCCATCAGCATAATTTTAACTTGGAAATTCTTCTGCAGTCAGTGTGTGTGCATGTGTGTGTGAGATGTAGGCTATCTAACAGGCAGGAGACCTGTGTGTGTGATTCAGTGAATGACTGACGGAGAGAGGAGGAGACAGGAGGAGAGAGGAGGAAGAGGTTCCTGTCAATATCACTTCCTTCATCACTCCCTTCCTCTCCACTCTTCCTTTTCTTTCCCCCCACCCGACATAAATTATTTGTAAGACCAATGACAAAGGAACACACACACACACACACACACACACACACACACACACACACACACACACACACACACACACACACACACACACACACACACACACACACACACTAGTTTAGTTTATCTCCCTGCTGATCTGCAGGTCACAGGTACTGTTGCCTTGTTTCCATATAATCATCCAGACTGTGAGTGTGTGAGCAGATTGTTGGAGTAAAGAGTGTGTGTGGGCATGTGTGCATTCAAGCGTGTGTGTGTGTGTGTGTTTGAAAGCAACTGAGAGAAGTAAAAAGGAGAGGGAGCCTGAGCTTTAGATCGATTTGAGGTAATCTGTGTGTGTGTGTGTGTGTGTGTGTGTGTGTGTGTGTGTGTGTGTGTGTGTGTGTGTGTGTGTGTGTGTGTGTGTGTGTGTGTGTACATACATACATGTTTGGCCCAGAGCTAGCGATCCTTTAGCTGCTCACCCTTCACTCACCCCCTCCTCCCCCCCTCTCCTCTGTCCCTCCTTCCACCTCTTCTATCCTTTTTTCTTTCCCCCCCCTCTCCTAAATCAATCCCTCTCATCTATAATTCAACAGTTTGCCTTCAGCCTTTAAAATATACACCACGGTAACCTCTTCCTTCCCTCCAAGTCTGTCGAGCCCCTCTTCTCCCCCGATTCTCTCCCTGCCATGAATAAGACCCCTGACAATATTTGTCTTGAAGGAAAACATTTTGTAATTTAAAGTTATCATGTCCCCAAACTGCATCACATTGGTTAATACCTTATTAAGGGTTATTAGATGTGTTGTGTCTTCTGATTTGCAGCATCACTGTAGTTAAAGTATTTATCAAGGCTGATAATATTCAATAATCCCTTTATCTGTATACAAATGACCATTACAGTGAATATATACATTTCATTTATATCAAAAAAAGTATGTATTCCCAGATTTTCCTGACAATTAGTTTGCTTGTTTTTTGTGTTGCACGGCTTACCAAAGAAATAGGGTTACGCACACATGCGTAGGTCTCTGGCTAAACACAATGCAGCTGTCTCTTATCAGGCTTTTGACAACACAGTCTTAGTTCAACTTTGCCGCCTCCCATCGACGGACAGAGTAATCACTGTTGTAGTGTATTCATTGGTTTAGACAATCTAGCTTGTTTACAGATCACCTGTCCAACCCCATCCCTTCTGACGTCCAAAAACAACCCAAAAAAAAGAACCACGTTTTAAAAAGCTTTAATGATGATTTTCAGCAACTTTTGTTTCATTTCATTATATGACTGCGGGAGAAAAACACACCTATGCATGGAGTTACTCTACAAAACAGCTCCTAGCCTATTTTATATTCCTTTACATCCTTATAACACACTGATAAAAGATCTTCCCTCATCATATCGCTGTCTGTAAACATATTGATAATCCTTTAGCCTATACAGTTGCAGCTTGTGGTCCATGCATAATGACGGCATGTCACTCTGAGCGACTCTGAGCCGCCTTGTCACAAACTGCTGACATCAGTGTCACGGTTACATGTAACAATGATGTAATGACACTTGTTCGGGTCCACACCAGCGCTGCAGAAGTACACTGTGCAGGTTATTAATACTCATTTTATTTCAGCCGTGGCAGACAGTGCAGGCCTCCTCATAGACATCACACAGGCGGGCTATCTCCGCCCTGGCCTGCTCTGTCATTTAAATATGCAGAGATGACAACAATGACAGCATTAATAGTAATGATAGCAATATGAAGCTAAGCCCTCATCATCATCATCATTAGCATATCTCCTGGGAGATGAGCGGTGATTGACAGCTAGCTGGGTGTTTTTTGGGCTGCAGCTCAGCTATCAATTACCTCTGTGCATATCAACCATCATTATGTAAAATAACTCCGCTTCGCTCGGCTCTGCTCAATTCTCTTAAGTCTTGTTCCCTCGCATAACTCTCTTTTCCTCTCCCATGCATTTCCTCCCGCCCTCCCTCCTCCCTCGCTGCCTTTTTTCTTTCTTTTGCACTCCACTCGCCCCCCCTTTACTCGCACTTTCTCCTATGTGTCTAGGTTTTTTATTCTCTCCTCTTCTCACGCTCCTGTTACTCTCAGGAATACTCATCCATGGCTCTGAGTGTGTGCATGTGGACGTCTTCCCAATCCCTCTTTTTGTTTCAAATGACGGCATGTTTCCAGCCACAGAAGCTACTTTATACAGTTAGACTTTTGTGAGTCTCAAGCATGCAAAGAAAACACCAAACACTAGGCATTGTCAGTGGTATAAACACACATCAATCAGGTTATGACATCTCCAGTTTGTCACATAACATTCATTGTGAGGCTTTATTGTTGATTTATTTATTTTACTTATGTTTTACATCTTTGGAAATAATATATCATTCAATGTGGGCTGTGCAGACAAAACAGGCAATTTAAAAAAAGTTACCTTCAGCTTTGGAAAAAGGTGTGGCTTTGACATTTACTTGACAAAATGATTAATTATTTTTCAATGTATTGATCGGAAATGGATCGCTACTGAAAATTATTATTATTTGGAGCCCTATATGCTTGAAAAACAAAAATACAATGAATCAGTTGTACACATTAAAGTTCTTAGGCGGGCTGTGGTATTACAGCTTCTACGTTATGCAAGACTTGGTTAACCTCACATATTATTGAAGCCAGAATCAAATGGATTTCCAGTTATTCTTCCAAGTGAAATGAATGTATCTTCTATCTCAAATCTCTTCTCATCTACTCCCTTCTTTCTGTCATTTTAATCTCCCTAACCCTTTAAAAAAAAAACACCTTATCAGTTTATAAACGTACCACACCTCTGGCCTGTAACTCCTAATGAACACAAACCACATCAAACCCTAGTTGTAGTTTTTCTAACAGATTTACAGAGTTTTGGTTTTAGGGGATGTCCCTGCACCGTGTATGGAGCCACGTACTAGATTTATCTCTGCTGAAGTGCTCTTGAACAAGATACTACAAAGGCAAAGAAAAAAAACAAGCATTTCCTCCACAGGAAGCAATACAGTATCACATTATTATTGTGATAACAGCAGAATGGAGGGCGTAATAGTATTTCATATCCTTGTTTTTCCTACTGCATGACTACTCAGATAGCGGGCACGGGGCCCAGCAATGCTATCTGATGTAATCACATTAAACAATAACAAGCACTCAGTGTAAACAGGAAACAGGAAGTTGATCTGACAGATCAACAGACTGAGAGGGAAATGCTCAAATATTAGCAAGATTAGCTATTTGAAACGACAGATTAGAAGGAAAATGATCTTTAACGGAAATAGTATAGTGCCATGCTACATATGATGATAGTGACAGTATAACCACATAGCTCTTATACTGGCCTACAGTATTTGGAATGCTACTCGAAGGTGTTTTGAATCATATTTATGCATGAGTTTGCAAACAGGCTTCCTCTTTGTGCAAACTGGTGTTGTGTTTTTGAAGCGTGCAACTAGTAACTGATCAGTTACTGGCAGTTAGGATAGGTACACACGCATTAGCAAGTGGTTTCACACACACGCACGTAGAGGAAGATGGTGAAAATCAGCGTTCTGTCAGAAAGCTCTGCCAAGAAACTTGGCAGGCAGGTGAAATAAGACATCTAAAGGAAGCGAGGAGACAGAGAAGAGACAGAGGAGGAAGGAGCAGCAAAAGCACTGATCTGTTGTTCAGTTTGTCTGCACTAACTGACTGCAATTTCTCCACCTGTCAGCAACAACTCACCAGAACGCTGTGTGTGTGTTTGTGTGTGTTTTGGAGAGGTTTTTTTTGTTGGTTTTTTTCTCTTCCAAGGCGGCATCGTTATTCTTGGCTCTGTAGAATAGCGAGTCTTTAGGGAATAAAACGGACACAGACATTCAGTCTTAGACGCACTCTTTTTGAAACACACACACACACACACACACACACACACACACACACACACACACACACACACACACACACACACACACACTAAGCTGGAATTCCCCCGGATGTCACCCTTGCCCTGTCGTCATTGTAACTGTTTAAATGACAGGAGGGTGGTCAAAACAAAACTCCCACAATCCTCTTTCTTCATTCTCTCCTACGTTTGTTTCTATATCCCCCTCTTCTTCTTCACTCTTCCCAATGCCCCCTCTGCATCCCCTCACTCTGTCACTTCCTGTCTCTCTCTCTTCAGGTCTGTGTTAGCCCTATATATTAAATATTAATGTCAGTTGTGCTCTGAGCCATAATTGCCATCTCAGCCTCTGAATAATGGATGTAACTGTGCTGTTCACTACTGCACCATGGCTAACAGGCAAAAGAAAAACAGCATCCATGGTTTCCTACATATCTGTGGGGCTAACAGGCTAAATAAGACTAGCACGGTTGATTACATTAACATGGTCAAGAATAAACAGCAGCTTAAAATGACACATGTGGTTGACTACATAACAATGTTTATAAGCTGAAAGAACAGGCATTGAACTACAGGTAAACTTGATTGAAATTAGATGGTCAGTTTACAGCAGAAGGAAGCAAAGGACAGACACACAAACTTAGCAGCAGCTTAAGAACCGGGCATTTTTCTAAGGAGTTAAACCAGAGATAGAAGAAGAGTGAATATTGGACTTACATTCATCAGGTGACCAGAACCAAAGGCTACAAATCAATGCTGATGTATCTCTGTGTCATCTGGATTTATAAGCATATAATGTTTTCTATCTTGTGAGCCGTATCAACATAGGTGATAAAACAATGTGCCATGGCTTTGTGTTTGTTTGATGACGCATTCTTATTCCCCCAAGAACAGCAGAGGTGTAAGGTGTAATGAATAACTTAATAATAACGAGACCCATAACATGTAATTCCTGACTGTTCAATTGGGCTATGGTTAGGCTTTTTTTAACAGCAACAATGTAACAATGCTGTACGTTTCAAACATATACTGTATAATGCAGCAGTTGAGAATTTGAAATGTTTGAAGACACAATTGTGTGAATCCACTTTTTTCAAAGGTAATTCAATACCGATGATCTTTTCCTACACTCATCAGTAACTGTGAAAACTAACACAAATGTGGCATGAGACCCTTTTTACATGTTATACCCTTCTCAGTGGTACTTCCCATCTCTCTTTTCTGTATCTAAACTGCCCTTAAAATGTTAAATGCCCAAATTAATAATCTTGACAAGAGCGTAAAAATATCCTGGAGGCTCGTCTTCAAACTTTATTTATTTATTTTTCTCATTTATTGTTTCTTCTTTCTTTGTTGTATACCTTTCCCTTGCTACCATTCTTACACTAGCCTGCAGACGGTTTGTGTGTGTGTGTGTGTGTGTGTGTGTGTGTGTGTGTGTGTGTGTGTGTGTGTGTGTGTGTGTGTGTGTGTGTGTGTGTGTGTGTGTGTGTGTGTGTGTGTGTGTGTGTGTGTGTGTGTGTGTGTGGTGTGTGTGTGTGAGAGTGAGCCGGGTCAGCTCTCTGAGTGCGCTACTCACAGTATAGCAAAGGTCAACAGCGCTGTTATCACTTGAACATGATCGGGCCTCGGAGAGGGGGAGTGAGATCGAGGCGAGAGGGGGAGAGTGCTCCCCTCCCCCACAGTCATTCAGACTCTTATAATTGCCCGGTTTAATTGGAGGCCTCTTAACGACCAGTGACTGGACCAGCCAATCAATTCACACAAGGTGTCTGTGTGTGTGTGCAGGCGTGTGTGTAGCTGCAGGGCCTTTTTGTAGCGGAGTTGATTAGGCCAGATGGGGTCAAGTGAAGGGGGAAGAGGAAAGCACACATACTGCATTAAAATGTAGAATATCTTCTGTTGGCAATCAATGAGAGAAAACGCTCTCTCAGGAAATAAACGGATAGAGTAGAGCACCAAATGGAAATATGAAAAATAATGAGCAATATCATCAGATCAGAAGGGAGATAAGCCAATGATAGATGGAAATGATTTGGACTGTGAAATTGTTAAATCAATACATAGGAGATCATAGTGGTGATTCAGTTGATGTTTTAACACGTACATGTCTTTCGCCGTTAGATGTGTGAGATGTTCTCATTCCCCTTTGCAGAAATATTGGTCGGCTAGTAATCAAGGAATGTTTTGATTAACAAAATGTGTTGCGCTACCTGTATTGTTAGTATCTTGTGTTTTAACAAGCAAACGATAGAAGTTTCGGCTGACTGCAGATTGTAGGAAGTGGCAGTGAACTGTGTGTCTGTAACAGCAAAGAAGAACATATACAACAAAATAAATTAGGTTTTAAAACTTAAAAAGATCTGGTCTGATATTTCATTTCAGGGTACCTTTCAGATACCAACCGTCAAAAAACAGTTTTATTTCTTTCCCATATAATACATCTGTAAATTATATTATGTGGAACAATTTTGAAACATTGTATGTCAAGTATCATGAGGCCAGAGATTGCTGTGGCCCTAAAAAGTGAATAAGCTGCCTATGAAACACTGAACTTTAAAAACATATAAAAAATCGAACTAAATGGTTTCATTTCCAGTAACTGGTTTGCTTTATGAGGTTTAATGCTGCTTTGTACTTTTACCAGTATACATTTGCTAAGTTCATTTGATCTACATTTCACAGACATAAAGCACCACATGAACCAACAGATGTAGGACTTGAGTACAGTAATTATTATGGTTTCTTACATGCTAGATATTTGAATGCAGGACTGATGAAGTTTCTGTAAAGATCTCAACTCTTCTTACACCGCTGCTTTAGTTTTTTCATATTTCAGGCAGATGAGCAGAGCGTGTGAGCTTCCTTTAAACAGAGATGTTCGGTGGAGGGTCAGCTGAGGTGGTCGTGTTAACGCTATGCTAGTATTATGAGAAGGAGTAGACAGTGGGAGGTCAGCAGGGGTCACCGTGGCTGTCCTCCGCTGTGATAGGCTGTCACCTGGGGGTAAGGGGTCAAGATAATTAGGCATGCAGAATCCCAGCACCAGTGTTCTAACGAAGCCTGAGCTCGTTAACGCAGAGTTTTACACTCAGACCTGCCACTGGGCTGTGCTGCACCGCCACACACGCACATACACGCACATACACTCACATGTGGAGTAGATGTTAGCACACACACACACACACACACACACACACACACACACACACACACACACACACACACACACACACACACACACACACACACACACCAAGCGCACACCTCTGCATTGTTCTGGTGATCCAGTACAAGGGCTGTCATCTCTTGAACAGTAGAGCACCAGGCTCTGCCACGAGGGAATTGAGGGGATGCAGAAAAGTTGAAATTATTTAAGTATGTGGTTTAACTGCATGAAGATAAATACAGAGAGGGGACACAATGGGAGGAAATTAAATATAAAAGCTTCGCTGTCTTTGTGGAACTTTCTAATATAATATTTTGTTGCTACAAAGAGATGCTGATTTTCCTTGGTGATCCTCAACAGGTGGTGCTTTGCTGATGTGTGACTGCTTTCTAGAACACTATGAACAATAGGAAACTAATGTAATCTAGAAAAGAAAAAACCTTTTTGCAACCGAACTTGGGCTGGGCGATGTGTCAATCAAATATCACTTTTTTCTTTTAAATCCCTCAAAATGTAATTGCGCCAATATTGTAGGGTTGACTTTGGGTGCTTTATAAAATATATACACAAGGAGATTGTTCATAAATATTGATAAGTAATGCGGATATAATAGTTCATTGGGTTGTGGTAAATACTAGACCAGCTATAAAGTCTGTTTGTTTAAAATATGAAATCACTGTAGTGTAATGCCGCCTTTAAAAACAGGAAAAGACGCTTACTTTAAGTTATCTAGTTTTACAGTATACGACGATATCGATATATCAATGTGTTGTCCATCTCTAGTACGAACTCAAAGCAACAAAAGAGAATCAGAAAGACATAGAATAAGGTGTATACTCAGAATGCAACGTAGACGAATCATCTCCCTGCGTGTGAAGTTGTGTTGCATTTATTGAGGTTTAACACACAGATGTAACAAACATAAACGTGTATGCATGTGTGTGTCGGTCTTTGTTATTGTGCGAGTGTGTTCTGTTGTTTCTGCCAGGCCGGCCAGCTGGCTCACACCAAAACACAACCTGGATGTGTTTGTTAGCTGTTGATGGCCATCTGGGTGTTTGATTTACTCTGTAATATAGATTCATGACATATGGTCCCGTTTCAAACACCCAATGTCAACATAGTTCCCCTTTTCTTAAAGCATTGACGTCAGGGTTAGCGTCACCTCTGTAGATTTTAAAATCTATCTTTTCACATGTTTTTCACTGTATATGAATCCTAACCGACAAGGTTTTAATCTGCAGCCATGTAGACGTCACATGTTTCTTGAAGCACTGACAATAAAAAACAGAGAAAGGAGGGTTTTAAGGAATATGATGAAGTATGGATTCACAAAAAAAACTAAAAAACTGAAGGTTCAATTTAAGATTTTCAAAAAATGTAACTTGCTCACCAGTTTTGTTGGAGTGTGCTGCTTTATTTGCCTTTTATGTGACATTTCAAGGCCATCTCAGTTCAACAAATAGCAGCTGTTCCGCATATCCACAAGGAAATTCATTTTTGACTTTCCAACAGTGTAAAATATTAATTTCTATGTCTGTATTTTGGGTTCTGTCTGTGTTGGAGACTGACCTTGAATTCACATGTATTGAAGAAAAGCAGTCTTTACTCTGGTCTCATGTTAACCCCCAAATATTGCCTGTCCTCTCTTCCTCCACAGATTCTTCCTCAAGTTTTTCCTCAAGTGCAACCAGAACTGTCTAAAAAATGCAGGAAACCCACGAGACATGAGGAGGTTCCAGGTACAAACCACAGCACTTTTTTTTACTCTTGTCATTTATTTCTATCTTTTTCTGTGCATGTTTTCATGTCCTAAGTCTCTATCTTCTTTGCCTGTGTTTCCACACGTAACAAAACACATAACTTTAGGGTTTATTGTAACACAAACACAGGAATGTGTGTGTTTCTGTGAGTAAACAAGCTATCATCGGCTTTACAGGAAACATGAGACCCTGACCCTGACTAGTCAGAACATAAATATACACACAATGCAGGGAGAAAGAGAAAAGGGTGTTGGAGGGAGGAAAAAAGAGAAAGAAAGGAAGAAGGAAAGAGGAATTGGAAAGCAAGCAAGAAAGCCAGGATGTTGCAGGGTTTAGAATAAGATTTAAGGGAGTGCAGACTTTATTATTTCCTTATCTTCATGGCCACAACACAATCAGGAAGACACCACTTGAGACTGAGTGGAGATACTGGACGCACAAAAGATAATGATAGATTTATTACTATGGCACGTGTGTGTGTGTGTGTGTGTGTGTGTGTGTGTGTGTGCGGTAAACGTGTGTGTATTGTGTGTTGTGTGGGCTGGCGTTGTGTTGTGGTGTGTGTGTTTGTGTGGTTGTG
>NW_011350947.1:224936-225492 GCF_000735185.1 Notothenia coriiceps
TACGTACGTACGTACGTACGTACGTACGTACGTACGTACTACTACTACTACGTACGTACGTACGTAGTAGTAGTAGTAGTAGTAGTAGTAGTACGTACGTACGTACGTACGTAACGTAACGTAAGTAAGTAGTAGTAGTAGTAGTAGTAGTACGTGTGTGTGTGTGTGTGTGTGTGTGTGTGTGTGTGTGTGTGTGTGTGTGTGTGTGTGTGTGTGTGTGTGTGTGTGTGTGTGTGTGTGTGTGTGTGTGTGTGTGTGTGTGTGTGTGTGTGTGTGTGTGTGTGTGTGTGTGTGTGTGTGTGTGTGTGTGTGTGTGTGTGTGTGTGTGTGGGTGTGAGAGATAGGACCGACAGAGTTGTACGGTAGCGAGTGTGTGACAGTATCTCTGCCTCTAATTGTGCAGCTCTATTGTAGTGGAACCAGAGAAGACAGCTCTGTTTCCCTGGGAGATAATTAAGGGCTGGACCCATCAGGAACTATTCAACAGAGGAGGATAGACAACACACACACACACACACACACACACACACACACACACACACACGACGTAACTAAC
>NW_011350947.1:225690-237863 GCF_000735185.1 Notothenia coriiceps
CCCTCCCCCCATCCTGTCCTGTCCCTCTTCAGGTGGTGGTATCGACTACAGTGAGTGTTGATGGACATGTCCTGTCAGTCTCCGACAACATGTTCGTCCACAACAACTCCAAACATGGCCGACGGGCCCGCAGACTCGACCCCGCGGAAGGAACGCAGGGATACCTAGAACATGGTAACACAAGAGTGCGTGTGTGTGTGTGTGTGTGTGTGTGTGTGTGTGTGTGTGTGTGTGTGTGTGTGTGTGTGTGTGTGTGTGTGTGTGTGTGTGTGTGTTTGTGTGTGCCTGTCTGTCTCTCTGTCTGTGTGTGAAAGTGTGTGAGAGTAAGCAGCATGGCCACCAGATGGTTGATGGTTTAATCCTATCAGGTGATTCCTGCCCCTCCATCTGGCTAATCCAACCCACTCCACACACACATACACACACACGCACGCACACACACACACACACACACACACACACACACACACACACACACACACACACACACACACACACACTAGGTCTAATATCATTATGAGTCTTTTTTGCAAACACACCCAGACTAAAGCACGTTGTTGGTAATAACACACACACTTTTAAGGAGATTTGGCTTTTGACAGACAAGCTTTTGTTGTTGTGATATGTGTGATATATGTATGTTTAATTTCAGCTTATACTCACTCCCACAATGCTGGAGTGACATAAAGCTGACTGTATCCATTCTGTTTGAAGTATTACGATTCATGCTGAGCTTTCTGTGTGTGTTTATCCATGTCATATCATTAGTTTAAAAAATGAACTGCCATAATCTCATGTCAGTCGGGTTTTAAGATAAATAAATAAATAAATTAACAGTACAAGTTCTCTCTCTTGAGTATCACATTACGTGAAACTTGTGCGAAGTAGGAGAAAACATGAACACATGTTTCTCATCTTCTCTGGATAATTTAAAAAAAGGATTTCGAAATTGTTTTTTTTAACAGCAATAAATTACATAAATGCATATTTTTTAGCGGCTAATTTTTATCTCATGCGGCCTGCAAAGACATTTGCAAACGGTGTAGTTAGATAGCACCAAACACAAGCAATCCTTAGAGCTTTTAAGTGAATCTCCCCGTCCATAATAAAAGCAGTCTTGCAGTGTTTTCATTTTCAAAGTTACATTTATTCTTATACTGTATGTTCTACCTGGATGTCTTTAAACAATAAGCTTTAAAAATTATCAAATGGCGGTTTGACCATGCAAATAAAACAAGCATCCTCCCAGCACCTCTCATTGCACTGAGCTGGACACTTTTCAAGGAGAAACTTCCCTGCTAAAGGACCAATTGAGAATGACTCTTTGAATCTGCAGCGCATTGAGAGTACAGTATAAGTGTGCTGTGCTAATCTGGACCTCTGCCAAAAGCCAAGGGTGTAGCTTGGAGAAATATGAGGTGCATTTGCAACACGGATGAAAAAGACTAGATTCCTGTTTAGAAACTAATTTCTCTTTTAAATGATTTTTTTTTTTAAATGTTCTTCTCTCTTCCTTCCAGGCTCGGCTCCCTGCATTAAGGCCATTAGTCCCAGTGAAGGATGGACTACAGGAGGCGCTACAGTCATCATCATAGGAGACAACTTCTTCGATGGTCTCCAAGTCATCTTCGGTACCATGTTGGTTTGGAGCGAGGTCAGTTTGTCAGAAATCATCATCCTGTCTCAATGTTGTTTCAACCCCTCAACTGTGTGCCTCTGCCCTCGACCGTTGGAAGTAATTCAATCTGAAAACATACTTTCCCTCATGGCCGGGCTCTTAGCTGCGTGTGATCATGTGAATGTGTGTGTGTAAATGTTTGTCTAAATGAGGTTTGCCTCTCTAATGAGTCCCCCCCCCAACAAGCGACCGCCGCCCCTCTCTACCTTCCTCACCCACACCCCCTCTTACTCTTTCTCGGTGGAATACTGATCAAATCAGCACATTTTGATAGCCATCGGCTTAATGCTCGCACACACACACACACACACACACACACACACACACACACACACACACAAATACACTGTCGTACTTTTCCCCAGCGCAACTCCTCTACAGAGTGTTTATTTGTCTTCTGACTCCACTCACCGTGTGTGCCGAGCGACCGTGGCTCCTTTCCAACAACAACACCCAGTTTGTGTGTGTTTGTGTGTGCATACGCTGGCACACATGGATGGGTGTGTGTGTTTAGAGCTGAGGGGTTTGTTTACAGTGTTGAGAGCCACACTTACACACACTAACATGTGTACAGAGTCTCAGTTCAGTTCAGTTCAAACTGACCTGGCTCTCTTGGCGTTCCTCGGACAGCTTTAATGGATTATTTTGGCCAACCGAATGTTCCATTTGCACTCAACCTGATTATTGATTCCGAAGCGTGAAAACACGGTTTGAGAAATGTGTCGGTGGGAAGAGATTGCCTTTCTGCCAAGTTCTGTTTGTCTGCAGATTTCCCTCCTACTTGCAGATTCCTCAAACCTGAGCCAAGTAGTAAAAACTGTTTTTGAAACCCATCCATGGAAGTGCTAAAAAAGTTAGTGTTTGTCACGTACAGCCGTGTTCGGTTCAATACAATGATTCCTCTTTATCTAACATCAACATAGGTGCTGGAAAGTTTGATTGTATCTGAAGTGGTTGTATTGTCTGTTGTACAGTAGGTCAAAAGTCCAGTAAGACAATAAAAATCACATACAGTAATATGTATTTTAACAAGATTATGATGAATACCAACCCGTTTAAATTATTCAAATATATTCTACATTGGATATAAGAGAACCTCTTCAACTTACATGTGAACTCAATGAGAAAAAGGAAACCGTGTTTATTCAATATTTTGAATCAGTTTACAAGTGTAAATGCAATACATCACCAACCCACTGACTTAAACAAACATTTAAGTTGTGCTCTGGCAAGCTTACAGAATAATTTAAAGCAACAGTCACAACTTGATCCATAGTCCGATTTAAAAGAAAAATAGGAGTGTAAACAACAGAACCAGGTTCAAATCTAGATTCTGTTGGAAATCAAACTCTAGAAGTTGTGTCTGTGCTTTTTCTGATTTTTTAGCAACGGACCAAACACCGGTTGCATTGTCCTGACGCAGAGCTGCATTATTTGGTGTGTTTGTGTACTGAGTCTTGGTCCGCCTTTTCCTTCCTTCTTCAGTTGATCACGCCGCATGCCATCCGGGTGCAGACGCCTCCCAGACACATCCCCGGGGTCGTCGAGGTCACTCTGTCCTACAAGTCCAAACAGTTCTGCAAAGGCACACCAGGAAGGTTCATATACACAGGTAAGTCAACTGTACACACGAATAAACACACGTGAAAATCCACATGTACATGCTCTTGATTTAATGATCTGTTGAGAGTTTTCTTCTATTTTCTTGAGGGTTTGGGCATAATTCAAGCTTTGGCTTTTTTGCTGTTTTTGTCTGTGACTGCATATGTGTGTGTGTGTGTGTGTGTGTGTGTGTGTGTGTGTGTGTGTGTGTGTGTGTGTGTGTGTGTGTGTGTGTGTGTGTGTGTGTGCTCATTTTCTTTTCTCACATACATGTGGAAATGGATAGAGGTGATGTGATGTCTGCTATTGATCCGCTCAACATGGCTCCATCACAACGTAATGATGACGTCATTCCCAGGGAGGAAAGGCAGGAAATAAAAACAGCTGCTGTGTAAATTCTTCCAAGACATTTAATGGCCGACAGATAAAGATGAGGATTTAAACCTGATCAATAGATATGAAAGAAAAACCCACCATGAATAAATTGTCCCTTTTAATGCTGGCGTCAAGCTCATGAAGGCTTTTAAATCTCCGGGAAAATACTAAAGGAGGTGATGAGTTTGGTGTTTCAAGATTGAGCCACAGTCATTAAGACAAGGCTGTTAAATGGCAGTGTTAGGAGGCAACCAGGTGTAAGTGTTCAATGGAATGGATCCGTTCGGTTAGGGTTTGTAGTTAAACTGCAAGGAAATTATTTAGAAAGTTTGGTGCGTCCGTCAAGCTCTTTGCTTTTGTTATAGCATGACTGTAGTTCTTGTTTTTCTAATGCCATTTTGTATTTGGTGAATCTATAGAGTTGTTGTGCGGGGGGGGGTGTACTGGAATTGTTAAGAAAAAGTCATTTTACTTGGTAGTCTTATTATCTTTTTTTCAGAATGTTGGTACTGTTCATCTTCAATTGTTTTTGATAAGTAGGTTGAACTTCCAGTTCTAACAGCTAAATATTAACCCAAAAAGTACCTGAATAATACATTTAAGAAACACAATGAAAAGCAACAGCAGAAGAAGAATTCAAAATCAGGAGGAAGAAGTTATTTGTTGGCAGACTAGACAAAGTAAATTAGGAACTCATTCAGAAATGTATATGCGAGAAAATGGACTTGCTGTTAAAGAACTGAATAAATAAGTGAAATAAACAGACGCAAAATATTGTTTTTGATTTACATTTCTTGACCATGTTCGGTAAACTGAGAACAAGTCAAGTTTTTTTGCGGGTAGTGTGAGTGTTAGAAGTTGTTTTAATATCCCTAGTCGGTAGTTTCTTTGTCCAGAGAAAGGTCCAGTCAGCTCCTTCACTGTTCTTTAGTCAAAACATCTTTGGTCTGACCCTGAGGCTAGCCGGCTGGTAATTGGTCCGTCTGGTGTCTAACTTCATCTCCTATTGGGCGGAGATGACCCTCCGTGACCTCGCGATTGGCTGATGGCTTCAACATGTGACCCAGGAAACGCGATCCGTTACTGCGGTTGCCTGACCCCGCCTCAAGGTTGGCTTCTTTCTGGAAGCCGCTGGTGAAAGGTCACTGCGGCGGAAGCTGATTGGCTGTTGAGGTTTTTCAGTGCTTCTTAGCTGTGGTTGCCTCTGGGTGTAAGGACCGAGCAATTAAACACACACACGCAAGTATGCAAAGGCGCGCAACGTAAACACACACGCAAAGCCACCCTTGGGTAGGGTCGTGTCTTACACAACTTACCACACACACTTTCAAACAGGGGCAGGAGTTGAAAGTAATTGTAAATCAGGGAGATATGAGGGAAAGATGGTGAGTAGTCTGGTAAACAGATGGTATACCACACACAAACACACACACACACACACACACACACACACACACACACACACACACACACACACAAAGTGCCGTATGGCTGCTTCATCGGCCTGGTGGGAAAAATTAACATTCTCAACACACTTCTATAAAAATACAATGGTACAAAGTGACAATCAATAAATGTTCACACACACACACACACACACACACACACACACACACACACACACACACACACACACACACACACACACACACACACACACACACACACACACACACACACACACACACACACACACACACACACACACACACACACACACACACACAAACACACACACACACACACACACACACACACACACACACACACACACACACACACACACACACACATATAGAGCTGATTTATTGTCAATGCAGCTGCATAACAAAAATCCATATCTCAGCTGTGGATAGAAGAAACTTTTAGTAAAAGCTGCAAAAACGTCACAATCTTTGTTTTTTTCTTTCTTTTTAAGAGCAATTCACCTTTCATCTTGCAGACACAGAAGGAGAGAAATAAAAGAGATTGAAATATATAAAGAGAGAGACAGTAAAACGAAGAGACACATAAAGAGTGAGACAGAAAGGTGGACTTTTAAAACCAGATTGTAAAGTATTGATCCGCCCATAAGTGGATCACACATAAACTGATACGCACATGCAGATACACACATGTGCATACACACATACACAAACACACAGAAAGTCACTGAGAGAAGTGGAGCCAGAGAGAAAGAGATCTCATCTCATAAGGGGAAGAATGAAGCAATAATTCAGTGGTATTGAACTGCAGGCTGGCCAGAGAATCAATCTTACCACACCTCCTCCTGCTCCTCCTCCTCTTCTTCTCCTTTTACATCAGCTCTGTCTTTTCCACCCAGCCTCACCCTTTTTTCTCCATTCCTGCTCAATTACCCACCTTACTGTTTAAACACTGTCAAAAGATATCCTCACAATTATACAGTTTAATATACGCACATAAGAAATCTTAGACATGCTTTCTTCTCTCGGCCCCCTCCCCCTCTTAGTCTCTTCTGTCTCCCCCCTTCTGCTCACATTTTATTGTGAAACACGAGTGGAGGGTCTGTCCTCATGAAACTTCTATGAGTATTGATCTGCGGACAGCTCTGGACTCTGAGAGGAGGACGAGTGCGGGCTGGAGGGGGAGTGATGGCGAGATGGATGGATGGGTGGATGAAAGTGGCAGAAGGTGTAGTTAAGAAAGAGGGGGGAGGTAGCAGAATAGAGGGAGGATGGGGGAGGTGGAGGAGGTGCTTTAATGGACAGCAGGGTGGCACATTAAGGCAAGATCAAATGGGTTGAAGCCTCAGTATCACAGACAAATCTGCTAAAGTGTTTTCTTCCGTTGATTAGGTTGTCATATCTATACACACATTTTTTTAGGAACAGCACAGCTTGCTGGACATTTTGAAATTCTAAAGAATTATAGTAACTATAATGGTATTGGTGGTTACTATTTCACTGTACATATTGGCATAAAGGTTTTTTGTTAAGAGATGTTTATTAATATGCAATTACTCATGGTAGCTGCTCAGAGAAAGATTTTAAAATTTAAAATAACTAAGAGCCTGTTTGTTATCAGGAAAGGACCTGGTTGGACCGTGTTTCTGTTCAGATTAATGTGTAATCCACTAGACCCCTTTGCTGCACTGATGCTATTTCTGTTTTTGTGCAGTAAGAAACCTCCAAAGAAAGCATTGGAAAAACCTGACCTTTTGTCTTCAAAGTACACACACACTGACATTAGCCTCCACACACACAGACCTACACATACCCTTAAACACACACCAACATGCACACACCATCCATTTTTTTCTATTAATAAAGAGTCGGTTGGAGACACTTTAGGCTTGAGGCAGCGAAACTAGGGTCATCCTGTTATGTACATTATGTGTGTGTGTGCGCGTGTGTGTGTTATATTAAAGCTAGCATCGGTTAAACGTCTCCAGAGATGTGCAGGGAGTGTGGATCTGACACTGGCAGTTAATTCTGACAGTTGATATCCCACCGAGTGTTAGGCAGCTGTTTTTCTACTTTTGTTTTTCTCACCATAACTGAGCCTTTTTCTGTGTTTTTTGGATGGAATAACACATGCTCTCTTCTCATTCCCTCACCTCCCTTTAATTTTTTTATTTCGTATATCCCTTGCTTAACTTCCTGTTTTTTTTCCCTCAACCGTTTACCATTGTAATTTTCACATTTATAAATCATAGAATCATAAATTGTCCAGAATTTGAAAAAGGAATGTTCTTGTGAGTGTGGGAAGTATTGTTCATGACTGTTAGCCATCTGGTATTTTTACAACTCACAATTCATGAACTTATGTTTCTAACAAATTGAGTGAATTAGGACATAACAACAACCAGAAACATATGCGCACACTCTCACACACACACACACACACACACACACACACACACACACACACACACACACACACACACACACACACATACACACGCTAAAAGAAACTAGAAAACAACATATAAGACATTCAGCTGCAAGTAATTTATCGGTGTTGGATGTGGAAAGTACCAAATTTTACTCCAGCTGCACAGTTGGACATCATAAACACACACACACACACACACACACACACACACACACACACACACACACACACACACACACACACACACACACACACACACACACACACACAAACCATCTGCACCCCACACCTTCATCTCGCACAGACTCTTTTCCTCTTTTATCCTTTAATGGCGACACACTTCAGGCTTCCTACATTGCTACATTTTTAAAGTTTTGGCTATTTTGTTGAATGTGTTTGCTATAAAAGTGACCTTACTTTTTGCATAGTAAGTTCAGGATTGGTATGCATACACTTGTTCAACACAGACAAATAAATGCAGAAACACTTTAAATGATCCCATCACTGTGACTTACTGAGTGTAGAGCCGACTTGATTGACATGCTGATTAGATAAAGACTGTAGAAGGACATAATGGCAACATTAAAGCAAACATTAAGCATTCTTTAGGACCCTTTAAATGTAATCTGCAATGTTATTATTATAAAGATGCTTTTGGCACCATTAGTTACTTTACCAGGTCTCTCCATCTCTGTACATTTGCATGTTTCATTTTGTTGGGCTGCTTCATTTACATTTAATGGGAACAGTTTTTATGCTCATCAACAGACAAAATATGGGACATGGTATCACACAGTAGCTTTTGAGCGATGTGCTTTTCTCAGTTACAGTTCCTCAGCCAGATCTGAACTGCCAACCTTACAGTCACGAGCAGCTCTCTCACCTCTGATGGGATTCTGAAGGTTTTTAGAAATCATGCTGAGCAGGTTCATTATTTTCCAAACTAGTCTTACTAAAAAAACCTACATACTTGATACCAGCATGGTGCTTGGGAACAAAATGTCACAAAATTGGATGTCATCCTCTCCCCTGCTGATGGGCACAGATGTTGTCTGTCTGTTTATCATGTGCGCAGGCTCAGGTTGAACACCAACAGTATTAAAGGCTCACCGTGTAACATAACGTATTATTGTGAAATGTAAACATTATTTAGGTAGAGTAACCCAAGTGCCTCTTCCTGCACTCTAAAACATGTGTTACTGTATTAGTGCAATGTCCATGTTAACCAATCGAGATTGTTCAAATATTTATTATGACATTATTAATTGGATATTTTGGTGCAGCATGAGATCACCATTGTTTGCCATAGTTGAAGTGCTTAAATCATGGGCTCTTTAGGCAACTTCTGTATATTTTATCTGCATAGGAGAGCTCCTGTACTGTAGTTGGAAGAATTGTAGTACATAAAAGGTCGCACCAGCATTTGAAATGGTTTTTGAATATATCTGCTTTTTTCTTGTTGTTCCGAGTTTGTATCTTCACGGTTTATTGCAGTTATTGTAAGTTGTTTTGGATAAAAGCGTCACCTAATTGAGATGTAATGTAATGATGAAACCATTTTAACTAATTCCCCCTTCCCATTTGTCTTATGCAGCACTGAACGAGCCGACCATTGACTACGGTTTCCAGAGGCTTCAGAAGGTCATCCCTCGGCACCCTGGGGACCCAGAGAGGCTGCCAAAGGTAAAGAAAAAACCTCATTCACCTCTTACTGATGTATCTGATGCCTTAACTGGACAGGGAACGAAGAACGAGCAAGGCTCCATCTCTTGCTTTGGAGCTCAAAACACAGACACTGATGCTCCTACAGAGATCAAAGCAAACTTCTTAGTTACACCGAGCTTCACTGACTTATTCTGTTATCAAAGAACAAGCGAACAGAGATGCACACAAATTAATTCAAAACAACAAAATAATTGTATGTTTATGTTTCATTTATTTCTTCTGTCTGTGTTGTTTTTATATTTCTAAGCAGAATATGTGTTTTCAAATCTCCTGTGGGTTGTGTTTTCACCTCTTTGTGAACTGTGTGTGTGAGATGCTTAAACCCGTTTACAGTGTGAGCGTTTGAATCTTCTCCAGATCAGAGAGTCATATCTGATTATTTGTTTATCAGCAGGAGATCAAGCAGATTGTTTCAAGGATCAGCAGATGCTAATAATTAGCACCAAACGATGAGCGCTGCTTTGATACCAAGCGCTGTCATCTTGATCCGTACATGCAGGGTGACTTTTCAAAGTGCACATGTATGCGTGTGTTTGTGTGTGTTTGTGTGTGTGTGAGAGCCCAATTCAACATGGAACTCGTCTATCTGGGTGGGCAGGGTCATGACCTTTCAAACAGCTGCTGTTGATTGGCTCCCCGTCCCCACTGGAGCTGATCCAGGATTCGCTGTCTTTGCTGTGACATCATTTTAAATGGGCGCTGGTCATGATGTGATGATGGGGCCATGACGTGATGTCATCACCTCCGGGCCGACACCCTGGCTCCAGCTCATGTGTTAGCAATGTAGCGTGCGTTAACACTTTGGAATCACACACACTTCACACCACATAAAGTTTAGGAAGTCCTGGACTCATGGTCACGAGTATGCATTGCTTTCACTTGTTTGAAGTATGCTGCACTTACAAGTGTTTTAACAAGGCTCATCTAAATTATGGTTTTAAAACCTGCAGGCAGAAACATAATAAGGGTCATGTGACTGATGAGGACTAAAGGCTATATTTGTTTTAAAAGGGGATTGTTTGAAATTAGGTGAATCAAGTATTACCGGATGTTAGAAAATCTTTTAGACTAAGCGGTGAGTTAGAAATGGTATGATTGTACAGTATGTTAACTAATTGATAAAACATAGTTGATACGTTTATTGTGTTCGGATTCATACCAGAATCATAAAATGATGTCTATATTGGCCGATACTGCAGCTCAAGGTTTACGACCTTCCAATGCAGGAAATAGTGTTCCCTTTAGGATGCAACTAATGATCCATGATCAATTACTCTGGCTATTATTTCCATGATTAGTTGATTAACTTTCAGGCTATAAGACGTCACCAGGGTGTGAAAAGTGCCCGTCCCAATTTCCTTGAGCCCAAGGTGATGTAATCAAATATATATTGTATATTGTCTTTGTCCTGCCAGCCCATTTAACATACTGAAATGTTAACACAAGGCAGCACATTTTCATTTAAAAAAAGTGTTGTTTAAGCTTTAAAATAACCACAAAACATAAATTGTGCAAAAGGCTGTAAGAAGTCAACCCATCATAGGAAATGTAGCACTTTGAAAAGCTTTTACCTGTGACCAGGCCCGTTATATTTAGAGCAACTTAACAATTGTGCAGAAAAACCAGTGCAGGAAATGATGTAAGCATCCCAGATTGTTTGATACCAGAAGTAATTTTAGGTTCACATTCTGGTAAAGACTGAGTCAGAGCAGAACAAGTGACTCACACATGCATTAACACACATGTGCGCACAAACACACACTCTGCATGATTTGTGAGAGATTTACAGAGCATGACACACACCTTGTTAACAGAGAATATGTACTGCTTCCACGTTTTCCTCTCTGGATTTCCTTTTTAATGTAGAGGGGAAATAAAGCTTTACCATTCTTGTTGTTATATGCATTCATACAACTCATAAGTTGATCCAGGCAATGTAATACAGTACTGTAGGTCATGAAGCATGCTGGGAGTGTGGAAAAGGAAGTGGTTGCTTAACTTTAAGCTGTTCTTCTTGGTTGATTATTACTTTTACATAATATTTATTATGTTTTGGCACTACACCCAATGTGCCAAAGATGGTAAACATGCATTAATCAAGCCAAATATCCAATATGACATTCTATTAGTGAATATAGAAAAGAGTTAACATTAACTGTAACATTTTAATTGTGAAAGATATAAGGGGGAACATCTCTTAGTGAACACATTTTCTTTTTGGGGCTGTGCTTGACAGGAGGAATAAAATAAAGGAGCATATAACTTGGACTAAATGGGCCAATAAACATCTTATCTTATGAAGTTATTAATATTCTGAACCCAGCAGCAATATTGGCACTGTACCTTTTTAAGCCTGTTTCTATTTTCCTTAGTCCCTTGGATTACCAATCAATTCTATTTTAAGACACATGATGTCACAGTGGCTACTTCGAGGAAAACAATGAGAACCAGTAAACTGCTGGAAAGGCAACCAGAGTAGCAGTAGGATGAATCGATCGGGTATCATGTTGGTGATAAAGAGACGTATCGGTGGTGCTAAATGTGGAATATATGTTCCATCATGACGAGATAAAGAGGACATCCTGAGGGAGCAAGAGAAACTAAATATTATAATTTCAATTTTTCTGATTAATTTAAACTCTCTACACACTAGTTGGACATGGGACTGTTTCACCGTCTGTTTACCGCTAACTGTGTCTTACTGTGCTCTCTGTTCAAAACAATGTTCCTCTTACATGTGTGTACCTGATACCGTGTGTGTTCATGTATGTGTGTGCATTAGTTGGTAATTCATCATAGTGGAACCCTGAGCCTTTATTACTGTTGCCCACCAGCAGTCACACTGTGTGTGTGTGTGTTTGTGTATGTGTATGTGTATGTGTATGTGTATGTGTATGTGTATGTGTATGTGTGTGTGTGTGTGTGTGTGTGTGTGTGA
>NW_011350947.1:239844-242912 GCF_000735185.1 Notothenia coriiceps
ACATGTTGAACACAAATACCTGTACTTTCTACTTCTTACATGTTGAACACAAATACCTGTACTTTCTACTTCTTACATGTTGAACTCAAATACCTGTACTTTCTACTTCTCTCATTTTCCAAACAGGCTGGTTCCTTTAGTCTGAATGTGTGTTTGGTGGCGTGATCATTATTATTTAGAGTCATTGCGTGCCTATTGATTTGAACACGATCCGTGTATCCATCATTTCCTGGTCTTCTCTAAAGAAGAGGGACCAATGAAAAACCATACTGTAATACAGAGAATAAATGAATTCCTGCTTATTGGAAAACACTTTGAAACACTTCCTGTATTCCTCTTTGGTGACCGACATTTGAGAGGATCATTTTGGAGTGCGACACACAGGGAAGACACGAGAATACTGATCGTATTGTTAATCGCACCATAAGTGATTTCCAGTGCGTCCTGAAGTAAGGTGTAATTGGACACCATGTCTTCCTTCTCTTCCCATCAGGGAAAAGCCGGGAAAGTGGGATCTAAAGGAGGGAGAGGAGCTCAAGGTGACCGAGGACTGGAGGGACAGAAAGGAGCGCAAGGAGACAGAGGTAAATCACATTTTCATACATCCAGAACAACTTTTTAATTCAAAACTCTTGTTGGTATAAAAGAACGATTTTTGAAACACACACACACACACACGCACACACACAGACAGACAGACAGACAGACAGACAGTCACTCACTCACTCACTCACTCACTCACTCACTCACACTCATCTTTAGTTTTGCAGCTTTTCACACTTTTTGTTTTGTGTGTTTTTCAGGTCAAAAGGGAAATGTTTATTCTCAATACAGGTCTGTAGTGTTTCAGCTTTGTTCTTGAAACGGTGTATTTGTCAACAGGTCAAAAAGGAGGTAAAGCCCGTGCAGGTGATGCAGGTAAAGGCCTGCCGGGACCCGACGGACCACAAGGCATCAGAGGTGAGACCTCCTTTAGTTTCACGCAATAATTCAAAACTTGGAGATGCATTCAAATGATAAGCGATTGGCTCTTCGCTCACCGCAAGGCTGGCAAAACAGCCAGTTTAGTTTCTGTGGTAGAAAATGCTGGATCTTTACCGTGATTAAAACAGTTCATTCAAATTGAAACTCTCTGTTGAGGAAACAAAGGGATTTTAGCCTTTGCAGACCATTTACATGCACTGAAGCATATATGTAACACACTATAGGAAAGGGAAAACCCAGAAAGCAGAATAGGGCCTCTTTAACTTTTTCCCCTTTTGTTTTATTTTAAAACTCTACTGTTTTCTTTTTAATTGGGTTGTATACTTGCTTCTAGTTAAACAAAATACATAATAATGTGCTGCTCATGTTGTGCCTCTTTTCCACGCTCTTGTATAAATAAATACCAGGCTTCGACAGGCGCCTTCATTTTGTAATTTCCCCTCCGCAGGTTTGCACGGTCACCCCGCAGAACCCAAGAACGGCATGGAGGGTCCTCGAGGTCCCCGAGGATTCCCTGGTGCTGTCGGTCAGTTGGGAATATTCGGGATCGCAGGAGTGCCGGGAATTTGCGAGGCGCGGGACTGCAGCATTCATGCGCCGGTGTCGCGCAAAGAGCAGGGTCTGGTGAAAGGGCCGCTAACTTCATATAACATATGAACACGAGCGATGAACACACGAAGAAGGTCAGAGAGCTGGGTTTAACCCTCCTGTCGTGTTCATGAGATCTAGAGTTACCCATTCATTTCCTATTGGGGTCATTTTTGGCCGGGAACAACTCAAAATTCAATGAAAGTGGTGATCAGCAGTTTTATATGTTCACATACTGTACCTACTGTGGTGGACATCATAAGGCCTTGAAGCAATCAAATGTATAACACAATATTTATGTTTGATAAAACACGACAGGAGAGATAAATTTGAAAAATGTAATGTTTTGCGGAAAATGTCAGAGGACCAAGGATAGAACCCTGAGGCACTCCACTTGGTGGCAGGTTTGGTAAGTAATGGGAAACTTTGCAGGAACTAAACAAGAAAATACTTTTACATCCGACCCGGACACTGATTTAGGAGGTTCCTTACTTTTGAAAGATGGTCAAACTGTTACAGCTTTTACCAGGAACAAAGACGTCTGCTATGTGTGTTTCACTAGAACTAATTTCAACTGAATCCTTCGGTTGAGTTTTTCCATCAGTGTAAAAAAAATAAACAAAGAATTCAAAGTGCTATGTAAATATTATGTAAAGTATCTCAAATACATGTACTGTGATCTTTAAGTGTCTGTTTTTAAATCTGAGTATTTTTGTCACCACGGGTCTATTTGTTCAAAATAAGGATTTGCGTTTCTGTAAGAAACACATATTTTGGTTCCATATTTCTGATTCACTAAATGACCATCCATTATGATTATCAAGCTTTCAAAATAAAGTTAAATCTGATTATCATGTGCATGTGTTTGACAAGATGACTTTACCCGTCAGATTAATTAAAGGGGACCTATCATGCAAAATTCACTTTCTGATGTCTTTTCTACATCAACATGTGTCCCCGGTGTGTCGGGGAACTCACGCAGCGTCAGAAAATAAAACCCTCTCTCTTTTCCTCCGTACCCAAAACTCTAAAAACGGTGCTGATTCAGATTTGCGTCCAATATGACGTAATATCTAAAATGTGGACCCACGGCCCTATCAGAAACGTTGCTATCAGAAACAATGCCCGACTGATTTGGACATGATATGGTCGGTGTTTACATTAGCATCGCTAACACTCAGAGCTCACCCGTACCGGAGAGCATGTGTGTGAAGAAGGAAATAAAAAGGAACTCACCTTGTGGTATAACCGGCAAGAGAGAAAGCCTTTGAGCTCCATACTGTTTCAGAAATAATCCTTGATAATCCATGATATGGCGTTTCATCACGGCAGTATTTAGTTTAGACAGTAGCTGCCGGGTCCCGCATGAGCTCAGACCCCTCCTTTATTATTTTATCAATTTTTTTTTTTTTTTTAAAGCTTTATCCCAAAATCAGCACTTTTGAAACAGGAAGTGAAATAGAGGGATATTAGGCATGGCTAGTGATGGGTGATCT
>NW_011350948.1:0-6688 GCF_000735185.1 Notothenia coriiceps
CGGGTTCCCAGGGAGTCACTGTGGGAGGTGCTGCGGGAGTATGGGGTGAGGGGGTCTCTACTCAGGGCCATCCAATCTCTGTACTCCCAAAGCGAGAGCTGTGTCCGGGTCCTCGGCAGTAAGTCGGACCCATTTCAGGTGAGGGTTGGCCTCCGCCAGGGCTGCGCTTTGTCACCAATCCTGTTTGTAATATACATGGATCGGATTTCGAGGCGTAGTCGTAGGGGAGGGGGTCTGCAGTTCGGTGGACTAAGGATTGCACCACTGCTTTTGCAGATGATGTGGTTCTGATGGCTTCATCGGTCTGCGACCTTCAGCACTCACTGGATCGGTTCGCAACCGAGTGTGAAGCGGCTGGGATGAGGATCAGCACCTCCAAATCTGAGGCCATGGTTCTCAGCAGGAAACCGATGGACTGTCCACTCCAAGTAGGGAATGAGTCCTTACCCCAAGTGAAGGAGTTCAAGTATCTCGGGGTCTTGTTCTCGAGTGAGGGAACAATGGAGCGTGAGATGGGTCGGAGAATCGGAGCAGCGGGAGCGGTACTGCAGGCTCTTTACCGCACCGTTGTGACGAAAAGGGAGCTGAGCCAGAAGGCAAAGCTCTCTGTCTACCGCGCCATTTTCGTTCCTACCCTCACCTATGGTCATGAAGGATGGGTCATGACCGAAAGAACGAGATCGCGGGTACAAGCGGCCGAGATGGGTTTTCTCCGCAGGGTGGCTGGTGTCTCCCTTAGGGATAAGGTGAGAAGTTCGGTCATCCGGGAGGGACTCGGAGTTGAACCGCTCCTTCTTCGCGTCGAAAGGAGCCAGTTGAGGTGGTTCGGGCACCTAGTTAGGATGCCACCTGGGCGCCTCCCTAGGGAGGTGTTCCAGGCACGTCCAGCTGGGAAGAGACCAAGGGGTAGACCTAGAACCAGATGGAGGGATTATATCTCTTCGCTGGCCTGGGAGCGCCTTGGGATCCCCCAGTCAGAGCTGGTTGATGTGGCCAGGGAAAAGAAAGTTTGGGGCTCTCTGCTGGAACTGCTACCTCCGCGACCCGACCACGGATAAGCGGGAGAAGATGGATGGATGGATGGATGGTGCTCCTTTAGGGCTTTAGACTGCTAGATCTGATTTGAAGTTCATCATTTGTATATGTGCAGGTAGCTTGCAAACAGAAGCACACATCATGTTGAGCAGAATTAAAGACCACCATTCCTTGGAAACATAATAATCAGGTTAGTCACCAACCTGTCCCTCTCCTTTTCAAACAGATGGGCTGACTATGTGAATGACAACTCACTGTAATGTTCTGATTATTTAATAGTTTGGAGATGTTTTTGCAGATTTTCTCTGTCTAAAAAATAAATAAAAAATTTATCATGAAATGGCAAGCACATTTTAATGAAAAAGATGTGTGTTCTTCTTGTCCATAGTCATTCAGTAACATTACAAGCTATTTAATTATTAGACTTTCCGACAAAGATACTGCAGAATTGTTATTTAATATTGAATA
Source organism: Notothenia coriiceps (assembly GCF_000735185.1). Lineage (NCBI taxonomy): Eukaryota > Metazoa > Chordata > Actinopteri > Perciformes > Nototheniidae > Notothenia > Notothenia coriiceps. Next base: position 1,504 of record NW_011350948.1, read on the forward strand.
ATCCTTTTCTTGGACAATAATTTCCTGCATTATATTTGCTACTGGAAATGTGTGTTTCCACATGTATATCCTATCCATCTATCTATCTATCTATCTATCTATCTATCTATCTATCTATCTATCTATCTATCTATCTATCTATCTATCCATCCACCCACCCATCTATCTATCTATCTATCTATCTATCTATCTATCTATCTATCTATCTATCTATCTATCTATCTATCTATCTATCTATCTATCTATCTATCCATCCATCCATCCATCTATCTATCTATCTTAAAACAATATTAATTAAAAAAAAGAGAGACACAAAGAAGGTGTCCCTTAATTGTCCAATGTAGGTTTTAGGAATGACTTGGTCACTTTAAAAACAGACTATTAAAACAATTTAAGAGATATTTTATCAAAAATATTTCCATAAAATCAAGTCTCTATAGACACCCGGTATCAATATGTAAATGTGCCACATAATACACGTTTATTCTAATATTTATTGCATCCTTTTCACTAAAAGGGGCAAGTTAGCACGGAGGCATTCAACATGAAGTTGGTTCTTTTTTGTGTCCCTAAGCCAAACCCCTGTGTGGATATGAGCTAACCGTTCTCTGACTGCAAACCGTCTGTGAAAATGAATGAGAAAGGAGTGTCTATCAGGTGTCCAACTTAAAACTATCTTTACTCAAATTTAAAAGCGTATTTTACATATTGATAACCAACGTTTTACTTTGTCTTTTATGCATTTATTCTGAATGTTAATTTCACATTCAAACAAGCACATTTGAGAGAAAAATCCTCAAAAAGCTACAATGACAGATCAGAGGGTCTACAGTTCTAGTCAACCATCCGTCTTTAAATATATTCCTTTACAGAAATCACTCGAACATTGAAGATAAGCACTGAGGTGATCCAATATCATACATTTCATAAATAGCCTCTTCCATTTCCTCTGTATTTACATTTGAAATTGATATCCTACATCAAATTGAAAAAACTAAACTTGATAATAACTACACCGGGACACAGATGTAATTTGCACATTCCAAACTGAAAAGACACAAAACCATTACTTCAAAAAAGGATTTAAACAGAAAAGCGTACCTACAGAAATCTCAGACCGAGTGCACAGAGGCTGTTTTAGTTGCTATGGCTATGATATGAATAGGATTTAATAAAGAGAAACACTGTGTTCTGACCTGGTACATTAGTGATGAGTTTACCTATCATTAATGTTTAATGCAGTGTATCATAGGATCTCCGACACAATCATAGAACATGGCTTTATCCTGAAATATACTGTAAAATAAACATCTAGAGATTTCTATATGCTATTTTACTATGTAGTTGTACACAGAGCAAATATTTAAGCACAATATCTCTAAAATATTTCTTTCTTTTTCATATTGCGCTTTCTTTCACTGCCTTTTCAAGATCAAGGTGGAGTTCATTACAATTTGAACAGTTAAGTACCCCAACATTGTTCCTCCATGCAGTTCATCTTCTCTCTTCTCTCCTTGTGTTCGGGCATCAGAAGCTACTGAAAATCTCTTGTTTCTTACTCCAGTTCATAGCAGGTGCTCTCTTCTTGTTGCGATTGTTGAGGGCCTTTTTTTTTGCCTCAGCAGCTGTGGGACTCAGACGCAGGCCGCTCTCCATGAAAGGATCCGAAGCACGCCTGTCGTCCTCTTCGTGGACCTGCAACACACACAAAAGTACTTTGAGTCTCTGAAAAGCACTATAGAAATGCAATTTATTATTATTATACGAAGTACATGTTTCACACAGCCACTCACCAGCGTGTGTGTCTGTCTGTATGTCCGCCACTAATCTCACATTCTGCTGGACCCATCAGTACAATGTTTTAAGGACTCATGGTTGCAGTGATTTTCAATAATAATACAAATATTATTGACTGTTTTATACCATCATTGACTGCTTCCTCCTCACTCCCTTTAACCAGCCTGTACTAAGCACTAAGTATGTAAAACGAAAAGAAAGAAAAAGCACCTAAAAAAGTTAATTTAGGCCTTGAAACTAGTTCACCAGCACTTACTATGTTATGACTTGCTTGACATGAATATATCTGCACTTTCTTTGTTGTAAGGATTGTGAATCTTGGTTTTTGCACTTACTGTAAGTCGCTTTTGATTCAGCCAAATGTAATATAATGTAATGTAAGCCTTACCCAGTTATTTGGTAAAAGCTAATATTTGGCCATTAATTCCATAAGCTATATGTTACAATCCTAAACTTATCAGAGATGAATCAATCTCTGTTTCTATTATCCTCATCCCAATCTTGACCTTAAGGAGACAGGTGGGACAATTAAGTGAGATTGACCTCTTCTCGGTTTGGGATCAGAGAGGAAGAAACACTTGGCTGATACTCTATTGCGAGCACTTTTCTAACAATCTGACTCTTTTGTTTCCTCTCTCACCTGGATGCTCATGTCCGAGCTGCTGATCTCTGATTGGGTGGTGGAACTTCTGGAGGAATGGGATGCTAAACTCCCATTGGTCCTGGGATTTGGAGACGTTTTTGTGATCGGGGAGTCTGTCAGTGTGACGTTTATTATTGGTGGTCCTGTGGCGGGGAGTTCAGTGGTCGGAGAGGAGGTGGGTGGGCTGCTTTCTGTGACCGATTCCTCCAGATAGACCTCTGTGAGAGAGAGAGAACAGTAACATGTAAGACTTTTGGTCATGAGAGTAAAGGATGTGAATTTGTGTGTGTGTGTATACAATTAACCTTTAACATGGCTGACAGTGGGTGTGATTCTAATTCTTTGGAAGAAATCGTACGTCTCCTGGTCAACCACTAGGAAGCGCACTTCCCCCCCTGCTTCTCTAATGAGTGCCACCACCTCTGAGTGTCTCAGGGTGGATATGTTCATTCCGTTCACCTGAGACGAAGAAAAAGAAGACGTCAAAGTAGGCAGAAACAGTGAAGGACATGGAAAATAAAGGGAGAGTTGCATACACAGAGAGACCTAATGAGACAGACAGGAGACAGGGATTAGGAAGTAGCCATAACACAAGCAGTAGTTACAGTATGCCTCACAAGACAAAAACATCATCTGTGATTTCAGTAGAAGTGAGTTTATTTGCATCAATTCCCTTCCTGCATCCACATTTCCTCTTCACACCTTTGACTCTACGACTTGTAGAGAGGGAAATGGAAATAAATATGTCACTCATGCATATCTGAAAGCCTGTAATCCACATGCAGACATGTTCACACGGAAAGACACAGAAACACAATGCCCTCCTCTACACCTCCATTCAAGATTATCCCTTGTTTCCTTTTCTTCTTTTCCTCCTCTTTCTTCCGCCCACTAAGCCTGGGCGCAACTAATCTGCTCTAATCCACGCACACCTCAAATCAGTGTGCAGACCTGATTAATATGGGTTGCGGCGGTAATGTTTTTCCCATCAGATGCATAGTTCTGCATATAAACTCTGACTAAGGGGAAAAGGGCCCGCTTGATCTTGACTTTCTTTGGTCGTACCTCCACTATTCTGTCTCCAGGTCTGATGTCCGCGCTCTCAGCAGCTGATCCGGGGTCCACTGAGCGCACAAACTGTCCCTCCTTCTTCTTGTCGCTGTGCAGGTTGAAGCCGTAGCCGTTCTCCCCCTTCACCAGGTGACACAGGCGGGGACAGAGATCAACGGATGGCTCTGGGGAGGGATGCTCCTGCAGCTTTAATTAAGACATAGCAGGATATTAGAGAAGAAGGTATTCAATTGCTTTCTGTAATTTAGAGTTACTGGTGTTTTAGGCACAATTAAGCAGCCACAGTTCTTCCATTGATTTCGTGATGCAAAGCTAAACCTGAAACTAGTGTTTTATTTACATTCATGTTTTTTAATTAAAGTTACATAATCAGTGTGCGCTAATGCATTTTAAGTGTGGATTGATTTGAATAGATTGCACTGATTAATCCTGTTGAGATTATGAGTTTGACATATAAAAAACAATGCATACTCAATTTTGATGGATGACAACATTCCAGAAAGCTTCAAGAGCCTTCACATTTTCACATCAGACAAAATGAACGACTGCTTGTTACAGTATGAAAATGATATCCTACAAATATAAAGTTCATGCATTTGAAAACGCTTGGCAAATATGTTGCCTTAAGTGTGGTCAACCATTTAAATACACCATTCTCAGTCTGTAGTTTATGCTGATGTAATATTTCACTGCACTTCACTAATGTCTATTGACATAGTCTTTTTGCACAAATTTTAATTTTAATATTTTATTATATATGTTGCATTGTTGGAGGAGCTCAGGTCAGAAGAATTTCATTGCCATTTCTACACTGTACAGTAGCTTTGTTCAAGGCTTTTATTGGTCATACGAACATAGCTACAGTGTAGTTATGACGATGAGAATCATAGGTCACAGGCTCCTCCAACAGTGCAATAATTACACCTTCACAATGGAGTTTGATCAGCACTTTGTAACAAAAACCGAACATGATGTGCTTCACTACAGGACATTCTGCAGTGCTGCTGAGCTGGATTTCACTATGTTGTGCAGGTGAGGGGCGTGAAAGAATTCAATATCGCATTTCATCTTTCAGTATAGTCATATCACGACAATGAGATCATGTCAAATAGTTTTTTTTAACAATCATTTTGTCTACTTCAAACAAAATTAGGCATCGAAGAGTTTTTATTTAACGTACTGCAACAGTCTTGTATTTATTGCCCAGCCCTACCCCAGGTGTATCTGTTTAACTTGTGACTTTGTGTATATCTGTGTGTCTGTTTGCTGAGCCGAGCAGGAGGAAGTAGATGCCAGGACGAGCCAGTGGGCTAATTGGATCTGGATGAGAGACCAGAGACCGGATTCAAATCTAATGACCAACAGGAGTTGACATTTTGCATGACAGACACATCTTCTGATCTATAGGTACCTGGTGTGTGTGTGTGTGTGTGTGTGTGTGTGTGTGTGTGTGTGTGTGTGTGTGTGTGTGTGTGTGTGTGTGTGTGTGTGTGTGTGTGTGTGAGAGGAGTAGTGTTGTTGTGTGTGTGTGTGTGTGTGTGTGTGTGTGTGTGTGTGTGTGTGTGTGTGTGTGTGTGTGTGTGTGTGTGTGTGTGTGTGTGTGTAGTGTGTGTAGGTGTAGTGTGTGGTAGGTGTGTGTGTGTGTGTGAGTGTGTGTGTGTGTGTGTGTGTGTA
>NW_011350948.1:12342-22044 GCF_000735185.1 Notothenia coriiceps
TGTGTGTGTGTGTGTGTGTGTGTGTGTGTGTGTGTGTGTGTGTGTGTGTGTGTGTGTCTGTGTGTGTGTGTGTGTGAACAATGCATTATTTCCTGTCCTGAGTGCAGTATGGGAACTGTCTAGTCTCTATTGTGACTTAGCCTTCACACACACACACACATACACACACACACACACACACGCGCACACACACACACACACACACACACACACACACACACACACACACACACACACACACACACACACACACACACACACACACATTAAGCTATGCTCACCTCAGTGACTGCATGATTTATAATTATAGGAATAAATAAATGTCTCCCTCTCCTTTCTCCACATAAATGCCTCTCACCTTTCACCCTGTTCATGGAAACTGTACATTGAATTAAAAGGCTCTAAAATACAGAAACTAAAGCAACATAATGTTTGATATCAGCACTTGTTTATTGTAATAAAAACCTCTGAATACAAAGTACATTCACAGGCACAGCAGCAGGTCCGAGCTGCTCTCTTTGACTCCTACAGCAAACCAGTGATGACTACAAATATTCAAACTCGAACACCATTATACAACTTTATATCCCATAAACATACTGTTATATTTCAGAATAAACACACTGTTGTACTTACATACAGATAGTCCAGGCTTAGAGCAAAAGTTACTCATCTGTTAACTAACCAACCCGGGTCCTACACGTCTTTATTTACTGGAAAATACAAGAAATAAACCAATAGGTCAGTTTCAGTCTATAGAGATTTAATTGGCAGATATTTTAATTGCCTAAATGACTGGAAGTTAAATTAATACAATTAATTTGATGTCTTCAAACGTTTGAATTGAGAGAAGTAGAGGATAATGAAGGTAGCCGTAGCAGCTAGGTTGCTAGCCAGATAGCTGAATAGATAAATGATTAGCTAGGTGTGGACTTTAATCCTTCCTCTGTGATGAATCTGAACATTGTGATTACATTTTTTAACCTGTAACAGTTTTATGAGCTTAGCACAAAGACTGGAGGTGATGGGAAACTGCTAGCGTAGCTTGATCAAACCTTTGTTTATAGCGTAGATCAAGCTAAGCTAAAGACAATGAAGCTATTAGCATTAGCCGCTCACGTGAGCTAGATTTGGCTTTTTTGATATTCTTCTCTGTCAATATACTTTCAAAGTGTTTTGGTTTGTGCATGAGATGGTTCATGTCAACGATGCCTTGCCTACAAGCGTTAGCGGGTCAATTAAACTGTACGAAACCATAAACAAAATGGGTGTCATTAATGTACCACGTGTGAATGAAGATGAATGGATGAAATGTTTAGTGAAAACCTGGGTAAAGGCAGAAAAAAAGCTAATTACATAAAGAAAGATATGTCACACAGATTCCTTAAATTGAAAAAACGTTACAGTTTTCACTTTCAGAACTCTTAACAGTATTCTTTATACCACTGCAAACATATCTTTGGCATTTCTTACATCTACTTTCCTGTACTTTTATGCACATTCTGACATAGCTGTAATTATCTTGCTTAAGTTGGCCTTTGTGTCTCGTCAGGTTTGATTAGCTAGCAGTTTCCCTCTGCTTCTAGTCTTTGTGCTGAGCTATGCTAACACCTCCTGGAGATGAAGGTGATATAATGACATACAGGAGCTGCTCTTCAACTGCAGCCAATTGTCTCAATTGAGTAGGGACAGAGACAATGGGGACCAAAAATATTTCAACAACACTTCCTGTCAGTTCTTAGAAGAGTTTCTATTGGTCGGTGAGAGGAGGTGGGTCAGCTGATTATCCGCCGTTTGTACCCTGTCCTCCGAAACCCTGACTGTCAATGTTAAACTACCAGCACCAGGGCTACCAAAACATTCAAACCAAAAAAGTCTGAAAAGAGATTGATTCGCCCGTAACATGTGACACTGGGAACTACAGTTCTCAAAAAAGCAACAAAAAAAAAAACCCATGAAAGGTGGCGAGCCGATAATCCACTGCAACTGTGACGAGTCCATTTAGGCTTCGGTTAAATCCATTCAGAGAACAGCGCAGCGTCGACAAAAAAGTACAAATCCACCTCCCGAAAAATGGTCTACAAAGGACGTGGAGGTGGGGGGGGAGAACCCAGAAGAACCGTTAATTCCTTGTTATGCGGGGGGGACATTTTCTCCATCGTTTTTTCTTTCATCTGTTTTTTTGTGTTTCGGTTCTCCTTGTACCGAGAGTGTGCAACATGAAGCAAAAAGAAGCAGTTCACGACCACAGGCAAGGAGGAGAAGGGGGGAGTGAAAATCCTCAGAACTGCAGCAGAGAGGAAAAAAGCTTGAGGACTTAATCTGTTTTCTTTTTGTAAATCGGAGGAGGAAAAAAGAAAAGATCTTTAGATGCCCTTTGTGTCTTTAGTTTTGTCTTAAGGCAGTCTTTTTTGTCCGGCGCCTCTCTCCGGCTCGGTGCTCAACGGCGCTCCACCTACAAGAGGATAGATACGAACGTCTTACACCTCAGGTAGTAACGCAACGTAGAAAACACATTCCATGCAAATTGTCTCATCAAAAAAAAAAAAATCATTAAAAAAAGGATTAATTGAAAAGCTGGCTGAAGGGAACAAAAATCAAAAGGAAGCTGATCAAAAAAATGTAGGAGCAGTTTTGCAGTGCCACAAAAAAAACACAATTGCGCTTACAGTGTCACATTTAAATGAAATACTTATTATATTTACTAAGCAGGTAATTAGCACACAAGATTTCTGCCTTTACTCAAGTGATAACATGAAATGGTCAAAGTGGATGCAACAAAATAACTGAAACAAGCAGAAACTCAGAAACACTGAAACTAGGATTTGATATGCAATAAAGTCCCTAAAGCTTTAGCCAAATGTATCGTTCTCTATCTCGAAAAACCTACGGAAGAGGATCTCAAAATGTTTGAGATCTGACCTAAAGTGAATTTGTTCCTGACTTTAATCTCAGGACTAATACGTTTTCACACTCGATTTTTTTTTCTGAAATTCTCAGAATTCGGAGAAAAAAGTCAGAAGTCCGACTTTTCTCATAATTCCGACTTTTCTCATAGTTCCGACTTTTTCTCAGATTTCCGACTTTTCTCAGAATTCCGACTTTTCTCATAATTCCGACTTTTCTCATAATTCCGACTTTTCTCAGAGTTCCGACTTTTCCCATAATTCCGACTTTTCTCATAATTCCGACTTTTCTCAGAGTTCCGAGTTTTTTCTCAGATTTCCGACTTTTCTCAGAATTCCGAGTTTTTTCTCAGAATTTCGACTCTTTTCTCAGAGTTCTGGGAAAAAATGTCAGAATTTGGAATTCTCTCAGAAATCTGACTTTTCTCAGAAGTCAGATCTCCTATATTTTTGGTCAGATCTAAAAGAACACAAAATTGTCAGAATCCACTACCATAAAAACATGTACGGACCAACTAAGAGAATAAATACTAATTTACACAAATAATAAACTTCATCTTCCTTCTAAAAGTTCACTATATTCTATAAATACTATAAATAAACCTCAAACACTGACTTCACAGTGACCTGGGATTGTACTGCGGCTCAAGGAGTAATGTTGTTTCTAAAGGTGTGTGTTCACCTGAATGTTAAGTGCAGTTAAAAGGCAAGTGGCTATATAGTCTGAGCACACACACGCACAGACACACACACACACACGCACACACACACCTTACATGTGTACAGTCGGTACGTTTATTTATTTATTTTATATTGGCTGTTTGCAGCAAATAAATCCAAACGGCAACCCGTGTGAAAGCAGCACAGTGTGTTAGTATTCACACAAATACTCTCCTTAGTACTCTGTGTGAGTAAGATTTACAAGGCATTGTGAATCATGTCGTACAGAAGGCCTGGAGGTACGTGCGCGCTCACACACAGCGTGTCATGACCTTGCACACAGTGTGAGTGTGAGCATGTGTGTGTGTGTGCATTTTAACTCGGGGAAAGTGAAAGGTTTAATGTGCACACAGTCAGAGGAGCTGCTGCCATTTTCAGGGATTATAGTTATATTATAACCTTCCCTCACTTTTTATTCCCCATTTTCTCGTTCCTGTGTTTCCTTTCTCTCCCTCCGCCTCCGTTACAGGCCTCGGTTTCCACCTCTTTATTTCCCTTCTCTACTTTCATTTTTCCTGCTTGATCTCTTCCTATATATTCCTCCTTCCCTCCGCTTTCTATCCATGTGCTTCTGCTCCTTCAGCTTCCAATACTTTTCCTATTTCTGCTCCTTCAAACTTCCTTTTATCACTTCCTCAATTACATGCCTTCCCACCTTCTCCTTTTGTTACTCCTCTAGTTTCCCCTCTTCCCTTTTCTCTCTCTTCATCTCTATCTTCCTAAACCTCCTCCTTTGCTTCCTTTTCTCATTTGCTATAGTTTGGATATTTGGATATGTTTAACTTTCCTATTTCCTCATCTGTCCTTTACCTCCTCTTAATTGTTACCTTCCTAACTCTTCTCTACCTTCCTTTCCTGTCCACTAGACCCTTCTTCTATTATATTGTTCTCTCCTCTCCTTCCTCACTATCCTCCTCCTTCCTTTCCTGTCCACTAGACCCTTCTTCTATTATACTGTTCTCTCCTCTCCTTCCTCACTATCCTCCTCCTTCCTTTCCTGTCCACTAGACCCTTCTTGTATCATACTGTTCTCTCCTCTCCTTCCTCACTACCCTCCTCCTTCCTTTCCCCCCTTTTCCTGTCCACTAGACCCTTCTTCTATCATACTGTTCTCTCCTCTCCTTCCTCACTATCCTCGTCCTTCCTTTCCTGTCCACTAGACCCTTCTTCTATCATACTGTTCTCTCCTCTCCTTCCTCACTATCCTCCTCCTTCCTTTCCCCCCTTTCCTGTCCACTAGACCCTTATTCTATCATACTGTTCTCTGCTCTCCTTCCTCACTATCCTCCTCCTTCCTTTTCCCCCTTTCCTGTCCACTAGACCCTTATTCTATCATACTGTTCTCTCCTCTCCTTCCTCACTATCCTCCTCCTTCCTTTACCCCCTTTCCTGTCCACTAGACCCTTCTTCTATCATACTGTTCTCTCCTCTCCTTCCTCACTATCCTCCTCCTTCCTTTTCCCCCTTTCCTGTCCACTAGACCCTTCTTCTATCATACTGTTCTCTCTTCTCCTTTCTAGCTTCCTCCTAATAGGAGGAAGCTAGAAAGGAGAAGAGAGAACAGTATGATAGAAGAAGGGTCTAGTGGACAGGAAAGGGGGAAAAGGAAGGAGGAGGATAGTGAGGAAGGNCACACACACACACACACACACACACACACACACACACACACACACACACACACACACACACACACACACACACACACACACAACTTACGGCGCACACACACACATGTTTGTGGAAAACATCCTGCTCTAAGAAAACATGCTGCGGCTCAGGAGGAGAGAAGAGAAATATGAGTAAAGGAGGTGAAACTGAAAAGGAAGGACAAATTCAGGATATACGAAAACAAGTTCTCTGCCTTTGTTTTTAATGTTGTTGTGGATAAAATGAGCTGAAACGATTGGCTATGATTAGTTTTTTGACAGCAGCAGCTATTTTAATAATTTGTTTTAGCCATTTCTCAACCAAAAAACATTTATACTGTGAGGTCAGATAATACAAGATATGTAAAGGTGTTTATTTGCCAACACTATAATCATTCTGTCATATAAACAACATGTGTGTGATATTAAACTATTCTGGTAAGAAAGCACAGATGATTACGATTGAATATGCTGCCAGATTGTTTAATGCAATGTCCTTTTATTTGTTATCTCCTAACCTCTTTTCAGCACACTGTGAGCTAGACAAGGGCAAGGTCTCAGCTTGCTTTCCACACAGCGAGTCATTATCAGAGGTTATATTCATAGATTTGTTATTTTGTGGGGATTTAAATGGGCTTAACGGGAAACACACATAACCTTACGAGTCCTTTCAGAGGGACTAGGAGGTTTTGTTCAGGAGGACCGCTGGCTATTTACTTTCTGACTTCTAGTTGTTTCTGTGACATGTCTGGACTAAAAGCGGAGAGTTTATACCTATCATTTATGTTGATATAATGTCCCGATCGAATATTCATAGTTTCTTGCTAGTTGTTGGATATTCACCGTAAACAGTTTCTCACACTATTCAAATAGAAGTAGTAGAAGAAGATGATAATTAAAGTAGGAGTAGCAGTTATAGTGTCATGTTGCAGGAAACGTGTCAAAGTCGATTTCCTCCTTCACCTCCCAGCAGACATCCTGACACACACACACACACACACACACACACACACACACACACACACACACACACACACACACACACACACACACACACACACACAGTCCAAAACTCATCAGCACTTTTTTCCACACTTTCCCCAGCATGCTCCATAATTATCACATAGCAGCTCATTGCACACAGTGCCATCTGTTAGTCGCATGCACACACACATCCTTAACCCACACACACACACACACACACACACACACACACACACACACACACACACGCACACACGCGCCCATACAAACACACACTGACAGATGCTTGGGATGTGGGATTAATGAGACAGTCCCATCATGTATAACTAAGTTTGCAGCATATCATTAACAATTTGCAATAAGAGGATAAAGGATCTCATTGAGAGCAGCGAGGCATATATTTAAGAACAAGCAAGTATGCACGGCACAAGGAGATTAAAGAAATATAGATAGAAATTGGTCTCACAATAATATTAAAAAATGTTCTTGATAGATATTATGAAAATATTTAAAATGTATGTTGTTGTATACTAACAATATATTCAGAAAAATGCATATATTCCATTTCTGACACAGAAATCGGCAGAAAAGTGTTGCATGTAATTAAATACAAGAGTATGAAAGACCTTTTCATGCACGCTGTATTCAGTACATCATGTTCTGATTATAATGATTGCAATGCAGTCGCACTTGTGCGCTTTAAGTCTTCTCACTCAATGATGTGGGTTTGCTCCTGGAATATCAATTTCTTTATTAATAAAGAATTCTTCCGAGGCGAAACTCAGCTCGAGCGTGAAACTCGAAAAGACAAGACAAGGGCACGTCGTTAAGTCGAAGGTACGGGAACTAGAATGTGATTTGTATCGACTTCCTGACACCTGTACAATAGGTAACCGGGCAGGATGAAAGATAATCCAGATGAAAAGCAAGAAGCTCAGTGAGGACAATTACACACATAAATAAAGGAAACCCTGTGGATGAAACTAACTGGAGCAAACTAAGAGTGTATCTTTCCTACCACACAGTAAAACAACACAACACACCTGCCGGGACCTTTTGCAAAAGCCAATCAGAGTTGACATCAGGATGAATTACTCCGTGTAATTCTTATATTTTCTAGCCGCCTGCACATCAGTCACAGAGCTGGAACATGATCACACATTCTCACTTCCCGTCTACACAGCTTTAAAAGGGGATTTCTAGTTTGTGTGTGTGTAGGGGGGGACTCCCCCTCTTCAATTATTTACAGGAAGCCCTCATGCATCTGTGACTTTCAGAGACAGGCTGAGAAAGCCCAGCCGAGCAGCACAGAGCTTTCTTCTCCAAAATTCTCCTTCCTCATCCCTTTGTCTACAACAGTTTGCCTTCTTACTCTCCCATCTTCTTTCTCCGACCGCCTGAAAGCTCTTTCCTCAGTCCTATTCGTTGTTTCGCCCCTCTGTCTACATCCTCGTCCTCCTCTGTCTACATCCTCGTCCTCCTCTGCATACATCCTCGTCCTCCTCTGCATACATCCTCGTCCTCCTCTGCATACATCCTCGTCCTCCTCTGTCTACATCCTCTTCCTCCTCTGTCTACATCCTCGTCCTCCTCTGCCTACATCCTCGTCCTCCTCTGTCTGCATCCTCTCTCTCCGACTTCAGGTCCATCCTCTGTCGATAACCTTTCTCCTCCTTCCTTTAGTCTCACATTTTTGTCCTGCCTCTCCATCTTTTCCCTCCTCTGTGTGCAACCTTTTTGTCCTCCTGTAAATCTTCTTCCTCTCATTGTCTGTGTGCTATTTCTTCTTCGCTTCCTTTCTTTTGCCTCAAACCCAACTCTATCCTTTCTCCTCTCGTCTCCTTCTTTCTTTGAGGATTTGTCCTGGCCTCACTTTTCTCCTTGTCACCTCTCCCTTTCATTTCCCTCCTTTTATCTCCTCGCCTCTTATCCTTCCTTCCTTCCTTCCCCCATCCTTTCTCTCTTCATCACCACTCCCTTCCTTGCTTCACCTCCTTTCCCCCTCTCTCTGGCTCCTGTCATCTCCTTCCCCAAAACAAGAAGTGAAGGGAAGAGGGATGATGTCAGGGAGAAGAGTGTGAACTCTCTCTGAAGAGTCAGCATGGAAATTATTCATATTCTCCTGGCGGCCGCGCCTCCTCTACCTCGCTCTCCCTCGCATTGCCTCATTTCACCCCAACTCTAATCCATCTCCAATGTGTGTCACAGGTCCCTTATTCTGTGTTGTTTTTAAGGGGGTTGATTTAGCATCTAAAACTGTTCTCTAAAACAGACTTACTTCATGTCCATACAGTGAAAAATGTGTCTCATTATAGCATCCATTAACAGCAGCAGCTCTTTATTCTCTCTCTCTTACTAATGCACCTGACTCCGATCTTCTTTCACGCAAACCTTCAAAGTCCTCCGACATGAAAAAAGCTTTTATTGTATCAGGCATGCTTCAATTCCCCTTTAAATGTAAGCCTAAATCTGAGCTGCATATTGTATAATTTAGAGTGAGGAGATTTGTCTGTATTAGATCTGTTTTAACTTCAGCGTGCAAGAGGCTGTGCAGGCAAACCCCGACGATGGAACTAAAATCACCCAATTGTTCTTCTGAGCAGCATAATGAGAGTATGTGGTGTTACCCAAGCTCCAATGCTCCAATGCAAATGTTACCTTGTACAAGGCCTTTCTTTGATAGTTGCTTTTTTTTTATTAACTGGTTTCTGCATCTTTAAAATGAAATATTAATTGGTTTTCTTAGTCCTCTATGATATTCTTTGGACTGTATATTGGAGAAAACAAGCTATTTGTAGGGGTCACCTTGGGCTACAGATGGCAGTGGTTCTCAAACTTTTTCTGTCAGGCCCCCCATTTGGAGAAAAAAAAAAGTCGGGCCCCCCCAACACAAATAGTCAGGCTCAGTGGCGGCGCCAGAGATTCTATTTTGGGGGTGCTGTGGGGTAGCTTGACGTTTCATAGAGGGTGCTCAAACATTTAGGGTTTCCCGTTAATGTACCGGTCGCTACAGGGGAATGTTCTACTGCAACACTCCCCACGCAAATACACAGTGTACCCACGACTGTTACAATGAAGGCTCGATAATCAGCTCACGGCATATAGGTGTAAGCAGGGGTCAAGTGCTATTTTTATAGGTGGTGTGTGGACCTCACATAGAGGGGTACGGGGGCAAGGGGGGAAGATTTTTAAATATTGAAGTTGAAAGCATCAATCTGGTGCACTTTGAGAGCAAAATGAAGAGATCTATGGATACATCTCTCAACACCCATTTGAAACAGAACTGTCAACAGATTTACTTTTTCTTTATGGATATTTTATAAATCACTCCCCTTTAAACTTTATTCTGTTTTTAATGTCATATTATTTCAAAACTGTTTTTAATTTATTCTCTTTTTTTTATAATGATCATATAAACGTGCGCCTCGGAAATAATTGTTTAC
>NW_011350948.1:22112-22329 GCF_000735185.1 Notothenia coriiceps
CAATAATGTCTGGATTTGTCTGTGCTGTGTAATCACAAAGGAATCTCCTTCCTCACTATCCTCCTCCTTCCTTTCCCCCCTTTCCTGTCCACTAGACCCTTCTTCTATACTGTTATCTCCTCTCCTTCCTCACTATCCTCCTCCTTCCTTTCCCCCCTTTCCTGTCCACTAGACCCTTCTTCTATACTGTTATCTCCTCTCCTTCCTCACTATCCTC
>NW_011350948.1:22356-28942 GCF_000735185.1 Notothenia coriiceps
CTACAATGAAATGATGACGTTTGACAGCCATTACTGGTGTGTGTGTGTGTGTGTGTGTGTGTGTGTGTGTGTGTGTGTGTGTGTGTGTGTGTGTGTGTCCTTCTTCTAATGACTCACACTTTTGTTTAACGGGGCTTCATGCTTTTTGGGGTTATCCCTTTCCTGTGTTCTATAGGTTTTTGTGCATGTCAATGGTCGACAAAGGCTTCTCTCCCACAGACCCAATATGAAATCAACCCTTAGAGAAACTTCACATCCCCTTAATGCATAAATGAATTTTCAAAGACTTTCAACACTGGCCCCAGCATGATGTTCATTCTATTAACAAGCTGCTGCAACAATATGATAATAATGTCCTCAGAACAAAAAGAAACTAATCTAAAAATAATTTGCTTATATGCTTCAAAGACTAATTTAGGGAAATAATTGAAAGTCCTATTTTCACACGTCCAAAACAGGTAGCAAAGAAAATACCTTATCCGACCTAATTAGACTGGAGCATAATTTGGACCTTTCCATAATTGTAAAATACTTCATCGTAGTATTGTAAACCCCTGTGTGTTCGGTGCTGACAAGCCTTCAAACTGATAGAGCTATAACTCTTTGACTCCAATCGGTCCGACAGTAACTCTGGATTTGACTTAAAGTTAATTTCCCAACTTCATACAATGTTTTCAATAATGGCTATTAAAGTGTTCGTGCTTAGTTGCCTTACATTAGAGACAGATCCACTTCATGCATTCCTCGTATTCCACACTGTAAATGTATTCTGGGTGTCTTTAGCAGAGCAGATCCCCAAATTGGACACTCACTATCTATCAACTACACACACACAGGTTGCTCCAGCTCTCAAACACCTGATCCAATTATCAGGTGTTGGGGTCCTGAGTGTCCGAGGCGCTCCTAACACGCCGAGAGCGTCGCTGTGATTGGAGTCAGATGGAAGCTTTGATTCGCTTTGTCTGGGCTGGAGGACATCCTTTCAACTCTTCACTTTTTGTTTTCATATGCCGACCTTTTTCGTTCTCCTTCTTCTCCGTGGGCTTCCTTTTACTTTAGAATGATTTGTTTACCCACAATTCCCCTGGGTAATTAGTGCTGTGATAATAACTGGAAACAAACACACCCACTCGCTGAGCAGGGCACACACACACACACACACACACACACACACACACACACACACACACACACACACACACACACACACACACACACACACACACACACACACACACGGACGTTGGAGTGAAAAACAACTTCCTTAAGCTTATAGTCGCATTAAGCAGTGGTAAAAGTAGCAACTGGACAATGCATATTTATGAAGAATGAATCAGCAAAATGATGATTGTGTTTCATCAACTCAGTCCAAGTCAATGGTCGTTATAAAGGGAACATATATGGCATTTCAAAAACAGCTATACGAGAAAACATGAAAACTACTGTATGGCCAAACTCCTTTTGTAGTGTTGCCAGCGCTTAAGAAAATACTCTTAGGGGCGGATGCTTGGTATGGCTTTCATTCAATTTCTCCGCTTCACAGCCCCTGAAAGAAGTGACAGTGTTTTAGAGGTTTTCAACGAGGGAGTAGACAAGCAAAAAAATATAGGACATTTGGTTCTTTCCTGACTAAAGCAACAACAGTGTGTTCAGCCGTTTACCTCACACGGCCCTGCAGGCTGACAGGAAAATTATTATGGCTCTACGAAATCCTTTGTGGGCTGGATGATGGGTCAACAAGGTTTTTCAACCAACTGTCAACATTGTTTTACGTTTTAACAATAAAAGCAACTTCTCCTTTAAGTCAAATAAGTTACTTATCTTACTCTACCAGTGGCATCACAACACAGTGTTGATAAAGGTTGTGTCAAAATCATACTTTTGCATTTTAGTGTTCGCTAGTCCTATCATAGGGATTGATCTCTCTTTGATAGCGGAACAACAACACTCTGTAATTACATACTGCTATAAGTAATTGTGTTTGCATCCCTTCATTAATTAAGAACAATAAGAGGGATGTTTGGTTTGTCTCCCTTGGGAATAGTAGACTTTAATGGTGTTTACATTTTTGATTCACTTCAATGCAGAAAGTAAATAGCTTTTTTGTTTTACTTCCACCTGTTGATGTTATTATCTCAGTTTTGTAGGAGCTTTATGGAGAAAAATCAAACCTATTGTGATTAAATAAAACGCTCTGATAAATAACAACGTTCAAAAAGAAAAGCAGTTATTCCCACGAGTTGTTGTATGAATGTGCTTATACTGGGACACTGGGCAGCTGGAGTTGCCAGGTTTTGTCATTATATGCTGTGCCAAGAGTGGAGATGGCTTTTCTCTCTCTGGTTTCTTATTTATTGGGGGTCTTTATTGGAAACCAGACAATTTGATGTGTTTGTGAGCAGGATGTTTAACATGTTAATTAGCTCTTCTCTATCTGATTATTGCCGTCTGAGCTGCTATTCACTTTACAATGCTTGCATGTAATTAGAAAAAAAGACAATATGCATGTTTTCAGTGTGTCCACTAAATCTCTGCACAGCACAGAGAAGTGACAGAGGCAGAGACAAGAAGAGTGATGAGAGAAATGCTAAGATAAGAGAAGGGAGAGAGAGAATCTCCCGCTGTTTTTCCAATCAGGAGGCGTCGTCCTCCTCACTGGTGATTTATTCTCTCTTCTCCCTTTCATGTCCCAATTTCCAACCCCACCTCCATTCCTTTCATTCATTCTCGCTCTCCGTCTTCTTTCCGTGGGCAGCCGGTGAACACAGTTATTTAGAAATGACGACAGAAACACATTCAGGCGGGCAGTGTTGTTAAAATGACTCACCTGAGCTGTGAGGTTTTTCATCTGCAGTCCTTCTCACTGTTCACTTTTTCTCTCCGGATTGAGCCGGGTATAAATGCTTCTTCAGAATAGAGCCTCGACATCACATTTTGAAAGCAGCGTTAAATCATGCATGACCTCACCGGCCGGCATTATGAAGCGTCTGGCCTCCTTAACAAATGAATAATGAATCCTGGGTGCAGGTCAAGTCAAAGCATATATTATTAAGCTAATTTCTTCCAGGAGTGAAAAATAAAAAGCCCCTCAGAGAACAATCGCGCTGAAAATACAAATCAAAACCATTTGATTTGTGTGACTGACACTGCCAATAAAAGAGAATGTATTCATTATAGCCTTCTCTTGTTTTGTTACCAACCAATCATTCATTCATCCTCCCTCCATTCATTCCCCTAGGGCCACAAGTGTGTGTGNAGGCAGGAAGCTGTAAGCTGGAGTCTGAAATTCAGTGCTCCATCTGTAGGTTATTTACATAATATATTTACATGATTTTGTTGTGCAATAAAACAAACCAGATGGACACACGATAAAGGAAATAGTTCAAATTCGGCTCTGATCGTAGCAACATCGGGCCATTCGTGAGGGCATCTTAAGCCATCTTTGGCATGCCAAAGATTTTGCCACCGCTCCCGAAGTTGCTGCCGGAGCCTGATAAATTCCACCGGCGGTCATACGACGGCTTAAGATGCCCTCACGAATGCCTTAAGAAGGGCAAAATGGACACACGAAGTCAACACGAAAATGAACCTTCACAAGGTCCTTCGGCAATGCTTTGTGATGCCAAAGATGTTGCCACCGCTCCCGAAGTTGCTGCCGGAGCCTGAGAAACTCCACCGCCGGTCATACGATGGCTTAAGATGCCCTCACGAATGGCCCGATGTTGCTACGATCAGAGCCGAATTTGAACATTTCCTTTATCGTGCGTCCATCTGGTTGTTTTATTGCACAACAAAATCATGTAAACATATTATGTAAATAACCCAATTTGTGTTCTGTGAAACTAAAAAGGATATAATATATTATTTTGAAGGCGAGGAAGTTGTTGTTGCTATGGAAACAACATGACGGAGAAAACTTAATATCTTCTACATATAAAGACTGAGAAAGTAAAGAACAAAGTCGGAAAATATCAGTACAGTATCATAATACTTTAACATAATTGTTTGTGTTACTTTCGTTGCAGTTGTATGTCTTAAATGTAATGTAAATGTTGCCCTCGTGTGTGGTTCGGGGCCATCTTCGTGCGAAATTCACAATTCCATATTCGTGTGTCCATCGGGTGTCAATTTCGGGACAGTGTGACAGGGGCTTAACAGAATACATTTATAAAGTAACACTCCCAACCATGTATACATACAGTATATGCTGGCCAAGGTGCATATATATATATAAAGAGATGTAAGTCTTTTTTATCACATTCCTTATCACTCTCTCAGACACTCTCACACATACGAACAGGCAGCGCTCAGATCGTGCTTCACTCACACGCCGCGCTCTCAGGGGAGAGTGAGTCATCAGCGCTGGGTTATGAAAAAGCAAGAGGAAAGCTATTACAAGACACAATGCTGTCACAGCTCAAATCAAGTATGCATGCAGACTTCAGAAACAATTAGCTGAAACTCTTTTCATTCATATGCACCTTATGTGCACTTTATGTGTAGAATTACAATGTTCCTTATAACCTTGAGGATACGGATAATAGTGTGTAGTTGATAACTAACTGGGTGTGTTCACTGACGTTAAGGCTCTACTGTACTCGTAATTGTTACAAATACATTTTTGGATTTATCTCAAAAGTAAACACGATAGACCAATGAACCAGGAGACAGGGACATGCATTGAGGCTGTGACTAAAATCTGAAATAAATTACATTTTACCCTTTTATGTTTTAGGATTTGTGATAGCTGATCATTTCTTAAATGCTTAAAAATGTCAACCATTTGACCTTCATTACAATACATTGGATGTTTTTTTTTACTGTATTTGTAGTCTATAAAGGGAATAAAGTATATGCAAATGCATACATCATTTGAGTTAAAGCCAGTTACAATTACTACGCTGCTTTAAAGAGTTGACATTTTGTCTGTGGCAGATCATGGTTCCAAGGCCCGGGATGATCCTGGTACATTTTTTAATCTACATTCTCTCCATTTTGGGATCATGCCACACTGAGGAACTATGAGGCCCTGTCTACAATGCTGTATCCAGTTCCCTTTACACATCCATGGTTAATGCTTTGCTCTCAGCCATGGGAGGCAGGAAGGGACTAATACTGATGTGGAAAACTTTGATCCACTTCAATTAAGATGCTTAGAGCCATTATAGTGTTTTTGTTTTGGTGTGACACTCTGTTCCCTTTACTCTGCCTTTGCTTAGCCAACAAACCAAGACTGCCCTTACCTACAGTACTGTATCACACACAGGTATAATATCCAGCCTCTAATTGCTCCTATAATAAAGATATTATAGGAGCAATTTCCTTCATGCTGGGAGCTTGTATCCGTACATAAAACAAATGTATCATGTGTACTTCAATGGCCTGTTTTTCCGCTCAATTTGTTTTGCTTCTAAGAAAGCAAATCACTCTCTAACAGGAGAGGAAAATGAGACAATCACTTCCTGTCTCTCTTCCAGAGAACCAAGAAAGATGTATTGCTTTATAATTATATCAAATGAAAATGCTGATGTGATACATAATCACAACAGCGGGAAAAGGAGATCCAATAGAACATCTTCAAAAGTGTATTAGATGTTTATGGAAACATAAAAACACCCATGCAGACGTTTCTCTAACAAGTGATCCCAGACCTAAACTAGGCTGAGAAAGGTTGGGACAAAGATGGTCATAAGAGTTGGTTCCGAAAGCATTGAACAAAATAAAAGTTAGGAGGACTTGTTGACATCTTCTAAGCACCGCCTGTAAAAATCTAACAAAAATAACGCATACACCTTTTTTACTTTTGGATTTACCAAAAGCAGAAACACTATTGTGGGATTATTTGGAAATGTCATCCCTTTTGTCTCAACGCTGAAATAAAGGCACTCTCTCCCCCAAATAATATCTTTAGAAAAACAAAACAAAAACAGGAGTTTAATATGTCATGGCCTCTTTCTTTCTGTGGAGATGATGCGTTACGTATCATAAACTAGTGTTGGCCACAAAGCTTATTCTCTGCTATGTACTGAAATCCGGGGAAATCAAATTGCTTTTCGACGAGGGACCCTTTGTGATGCTAACCTCCGGTTTAGCCTACAAAGTATGTCAACACTGCATCAGTCTATAGGGAAGCAAAGAAGAGGATCCATGTGGAGAGGCTCAGTATCAGGTTTAGTGTGTGTGTGTGTGTGTGTGTGTGTGTGTGTGTGTGTGTGTGTGTGTGTGTGTGTGTGTGTGTGTGTGTGTGTGTGTGTGTGTGTGTGTGTGTGTGTGTGGAGTGGGGTCGGGAACACAGCTGGAGCTGAGTCATCCATAACTCTTGCTCCTTGGCGTCCAGTGCTATCAGGAACAGAACACAGAGGCACAGAATCAATGTGAGTGTTTCCTGCTGTCTGTCCCTGGGCCGGGAAATCAGCTACATCGAAGGTTATGTTTTTTACTGTGCTTTAACTGTAAACCTGTTAAGCCCCAAGCCTGTTTTTCAGGCCTCAGGCTCAGAAATGAAATTCCCAGAACAAATGACTATATCAGGGGTACTCAAACTTTTTTGTTAAAGGTCCACTTGTGAATTTTATACAAGTTCAAT
>NW_011350948.1:28963-37625 GCF_000735185.1 Notothenia coriiceps
CTGGTAGTAAGAATCATTGGAAAATTTCATGACAAGATCCCGGACGAGCTAAACCGTTTTTAGTACTTAGGAGCTAATAACCAGTTATGTAAGCTACCTAGGCACACTAATAATTTTCTAATAGGTAAAATGCACAACTTTTGTAGTAAATAACCTCTTTGTTTACACCTTTTATCAAAAATTGTCAATAATAGGGACTTGAAATTCATATATAAGGTTGACTTTTTGGGTAGTGTTTGTTTTAATTAATGTTTTGGTAAGCATTGGCGCGCATGTCGGTGGCGCGCTCAGTTGTCTTGGTGCGAGCAAAGTACGAAAGCTAATTGGCGCAAAAAAAGCATAGCACGAAACTCGGGACCGGCCCGTTCGTATATAGCCTTTACGCTGAATTCCTATGACTAATTCACTCGTCAAGGATTATAGGCTCGTAATATTAGATAAGCATGCGCAACCGGTGAGTGGGCTGCGCAGACAGACGCGTCCGACTGGGTCCGCCGACGATTCAGAGTTGATTGAGTATTCCTTTGCCTGCTTCACTAACGTCTCCTCATCCGGTCTCGTGTGTAGTCAGTTCCGACTCGAAGAGTCAGAATTAATTTTACATTGATTGTTAGTACGACGTCTAAAATGACGTGACGCACACTTATTATTTAGGGGACATACAACCAAAATTAAACTTCGACTTCGTATTATTCATTAAAGGACAGAGTAAACCCCTGTAGTTCCGAACACCATAATTACACCCACTCGACTCGGAGTGTCTGACGTTGTCTGTTTGATTTATATTAAACGATACATCGCACCTTGCATTACCTGAATATACCGAGTACACTAGCGATGGTACCCCACCCGCCCTCGAGTTGACTTTTACCAAAACTAGTTACCTACAAGGAAGGCAAACATTAGACAGACGAAAACATAAAGAATTAACGAAGGAAGACAGTTGATGAGGGTAGGTGTGTAAACCGTGCCGACGCAGCCACATTCCATGTGGTACAGAGGTCTCGCGACGTCCTCCGAAAAATTCTTACTGTCTTCCTATAACCAATAAGGTGACCAAAATATAGTCTGACCGTCTCCTTCCGCGAAGATGTGAGGTCGCGTTGACCCGAAGATCGTCCCCTTAGAAAATCTCTACTTCTGTACCGCAGAGACAAGAAGGACCGCAGAGAGGAGTAAGAGAAGGAGAGAAGAAATACATTTGAACTTGCCCTTCTGTCCGAATAAACCGCTTCCGTCCTTCGACCGAGAACGCGACTCCTGGCAGCGGTCTCTCCTTCTCAAAGTCGCCACTAAGTCACCGTCGGACCTACAGACGACGTGACTTGAGAGGCGTTAGTACGAGCGACACTAAAAAGTGAGCTTGATCCGGAGTACGCCGATAATAGGCGAGAGACCTAGGGTGGGCAACTGATAATGAGGATATAAGGTTACGAAAGTCGTTCCACGAGCATAATATCACACAGTCATAAAGAAGGAGGAACACCCAAGACGACCGAGACACACGTACGTAGCTCCTGAGATAAAGTTTGTCGAGCGGTCGTATAGAGCGAAGAACACCGTAAGTAGGCGATTGGCGGCGACGGCGTCGTTTTGTATTATAACGACCACGAGTCCCATGTGATGTGACTGACGAGAAAACAACCCACGAACAGTTCTTTTCGTGCTTTCTGAAAGTTAATGTGTACCGTACGACTGGCAGGACATTCGGCGTGCACGGACGGACCTAGGCGCTAATGGTCTGTCCACACATCACACACACGCACACACACCTCGGACGTCCACGAGATCCTGGCGGCTTAACAAAAAGTAACAACCTTTACCTTCTTATGAAAAGGGGTATTTCATCAGAGATTACTGGAGGATCCTGAAAGTAGTTCCGCCATTTGTGTGTGACACAGACGATGAACGATACGGCGTCTCTATGTTACGGTTTACTTAGACTCGCTCTACTCTAGTACGTCAAACTTTCATCTCAATTTCACCCTGTGGATTTCTGAAGTCAGGACCAACTAACTTTTGAATAACTCGAATCTGAAATCGTCAGACCTCAGAGACAACAAGACTAAATGCGAGGAGAGAGAGAGCGAGACGACAGCGAGCACCGTTTTTTGACATTACCCCGTCATTATATTTGTATATGATGATGTATGAGCGCGAGATTGTATGTAAATAGGGTGATTTTATAAACTCTGACATATTCTCTTTTTATTTCCAATACTAAGATATTTACAAAAACACTACACTCGGTATTTTGTGTATGTCAATGAACACTGACTGGGTCTTTTGTGTTAATTCATTACGTCAACAGAACAGGCGAAAAATACATAAGGAATTCTGCCACAGAAGAAGGACATATGTGTGACAAAGTAATGGGGGCATCCTAGGTGTATGCGGTTCGACTAATAGTTGCTCAATTTCAATACCATAAGTGAGAACAAGGTCGAGAGTGTGATTATAGCAGTGGGTTGGTTTATTTACACTCTGACAGAAACCAACAGAATCTAATATAGAGTTAAATGCAACAGTAAGGCTATTTTTATCATCGTCAACATGAATATTAAAGTCACCTACGATAATTACTTTATCTGTTTTAAGTACCAAAGCTGATAAAAACTCAGAGAATTCTGATAAGAATTCTGAATAAGGACCTGGTGCACGGCTACACTGTAACAAATAAGATTGGCTGCAAAGTTTTCCAGGTCGGATGCGTAAGACTAAAAACGAGACTTTCAAAGGAGGTATAATTTAATTTTTGTTTAGTATTGATAAGTAAACTTGAGTCAAAGATTGCTGCAACTCCACCTCCTCGGCCCGTGCCTCGGGCAATATGAGTATTGATATGGCTGGGTGGAGTGGCCTCATTTATGCTGACATATTCTTCATGTCTCAACCAAGTTTCAGTGAGACAGCATATATCAATATTATAATCTGATATTAAATCATTTACTCCTTTAGAGCGTGTGGAATGAAGGATTCAACAAAGCAATGCGCTAGGAAAACTAGATCCCATATAATAAATACAGTTATTCTTAATTCTGTTCTTCCAGCAGTATAATGAAGGCTCCAATTAAAACCTTTTAATCAAAACATATATTTCCATTAGCCTTTTTCTTTGCTTCATACTACCATGTTGTCTTTCTATCTAAAACTATATTTTTCTCGATGAGCAGCTAATTATCCATCCACAAAGCGTCTCAGAGTAGTGTCTCCAGCTGCAGTAAAGTGCAGGTTGCCAGGTTTTGGCTTTGGTATTTTTGCTTATTTATTTAAAAGCATCTTAGAGACACGGAGAGACAGCTGTCCAGCTGTTCATGTATAGAATGCATTTGCTTTACTGCAGTGCTGAGTCCAGTATCAATCTGTGCACGTCTCCAAAAAGCACTAAACACAAGAAGTAGTAAAGTATTGCACGGAAGAACGAAATATTCCTTATTTCCCTCTCATTCAGCCCTTCACTGCTTTAGTACATAAGAGAGTAGCAATAATTCCACGAGGGGCTGAAGAAGAGGAATACAAATACCCAGGGTTTGATTCTCTGATGTTTATGAGCTCTTCTCTAGTGAAAGAGCTCAATGTGCTGCGAGCAACAACAAATAGAAAACAACACAGTGTGAAGCTGACCTTTGAGCGGCCCGACCAAGCAAGGAGGCAGAGGCAGAGAGTTCAAATGTAACCCGGTGTGGGCATTTATTACTCCTTGTGGTACAGGATACACAGCCTCAATCTGACTGTCTCATGTGAACACAGTCACCAGCAACAAGGATCTCACACACACAAACAGGAAACACAGAGCCTAAATACACACAGGAACAATCAAACGAACAAGACACAGGTGAGGGGGGAGGAGACAACACAGGGCACCAGGTGAACACAATCACCAACAGTGAAGCTATACAACCCGTAACGGAGGCCGAGATCTATGGGCCCAGAGATCACCTCCGTTACACACAGTGAGACCACAACACAGAGGCAGCCATACTCAGTGCCATCAGTTGTATTTTTCAAAATGATTGACCATGTGACTAGTGCTGAGCATGGTTTCAGAACCATGGACAGCGCTGTTTGTGAGAGTAGGTGTGGCGCTGTCACAAAAAAAGCAGAGATTGTGAACCCATGTGCTTCCTTTCAGTCTTAGTAAATACACTTTGGACTCTCATTCAAGTCACTTCATTCATCAAGTTTACGACTCACCTCCCAACACTCTCTGATTGCTCTGTAGCTTTCGGTCAGAGTTCTGGTGGAGTCAGCTCTGCAGCTCCACCTACTGGACAGTGGTGTCCGAGTCCTGCTGATGTTCATTGGTTGTTACAGTTAATATTTCATTCCAACTGTGAAGTGATGCGATACAGTGACGGAAAACTGTAGATCGAAGAAATCTTCACAGCTACCGTCAGTGCTGTCGACTCAAGGCACAGAGTGGAGAAAGGGGATTGCTTTTTTTGAATGATCCAGGATTCAGTAATATTCACAATACATGCTTCTGGGGCCAGATGATGAATCATTTTATGACCCATTCAAACTGCTCCTGTCTGGCTGTGAAGAGGCTCACAACAAAGCATTCTCTCCACCCCTTCCCTTCCTTGCTGATAAAGCACATGGGATATTTCCATCTAACTCGTTGTCCCCATCATCCCCGATGTTGGCTCAACTCCCATCACGTTTTCACGCTTCTTTAAGTGCATCTGCCTAAAGAAACTCGTTGTTGTCCCACCCCCTCTTCCTTCACCTTGATGCAGCCTTTACTCACATTAGCTGCTGCATTAGCCTGAGCGGTTGGGCAGACTTTAGCTTCACTGCTAGCGCCTTCTGTTGTGGCTGGAGACAAACAGATGTCTCTGTCCTTTTCAAACAAAAAAACGTGTGTGTGTGTGTGTGTGTGTGTGTGTGTGTGTGTGTGTGTGTGTGTGTGTGTGTGTGTGTGTGTGTGTGTGTGTGTGTGTGTCAGGGTATAGATTAGGTTCCTGAGGGCCTGAAACTCGTCTCTGATATCATCTGAGAGAAAATGGGGATTGACGCCAGCGTCCTCATGGGATCAAACATCGCAAATGAAGTGGCTGCTGAGAAATTCTGCGAAACCGGTGAGAGGGATACACGTGACTGTGAGCTAATGTTTAATTATAGAACAATATGGTGAAACAATAAAAAGCATATCATAGGAATTAGAGACTAATCAATACTGAATGTGTACAAGAAAACTGGAGAAAAAAATCAAGAGATCTGAAAATGATAGTGACTTTTTAGAAACGGATTCCTTTATGTGGTGATCAAAGTATAAAGTCTCAGATGAATTGGTAATTATAAAGACTGTAGTGGCTATTTGTCAACAACAATAACACTTTAAAAGGCCACTGAGGCACCATACCTGGTGCCTCAGTGGCCTTTTAAAGTGTTATTGTTGTTGACAAATAGCCACTACAGTCTTTATAATTACCAATTCATCTGAGACTTTATACTTTGATCACCNGTAAAACTCCCAAAACGTTTTGTGAAGCCGCCATTTTATTATCCTCGCATTAGCATTATTAGCATTAGCATTAGCCCAGCGCACAAACGCAGAGAGACTAACTTATGGCAACAAAAAATAAAACATGGGAGCGTTGGAGATGAGGAGGTGTCGGCGTTCTGGCGATTTACTCGGAAGGCTTCAGTAGAAGCTGCTGGGAGTCCCAGCAGCTTCTACTGAAGCCAGTCTCCAACTCCGGGAACTTCGGGTGGCAGTATACGCCTTGAAGTTGTTTGCGGCCTGCCAGTAAACCTAAAGCAGAAGAAGAAGAAGTGACATCAGCGGTTTCATTTGCCTAATCCTCCCTCAGGGACTTATTCCGGTGTGAACGCGATCTGTACTTAGTTCATGAGAACTAAAGAGTTTTCATGAACTAAGTTCTGATGAACCTTTGTGGGAAAAGTAGTGCGGTGTGAATGCGCCTATTGCTCCCTCTTAGAAAAATGTTTTCCGTTGCATTGCCTACCAACGTCCGAACTGCGGCCACGGCAACATATCCAAAGTTTGATGTTTTCCACAAATATCAAAATGAATATTCAAAATGTATTCTATATGGTTTTCTGATGGAGAAAACTAATGTTTGTCATCCACAGCTGGCGTTGAAATTACCAAATTATTTCTGATTTTAAATACTTCTGAAATCAGAATTGAGTATTCGACTAAGCTGCGTATTAAAGTAAAATAGTATTGAACTATTTATGCCACTAAGTAAAAGTCATACTAAATAGTGCTTCAAGTGGAGATTGAAATAAAGCATTATCAGCGCAATGTACCTGATTTAACTTAACAACTGTTTAAGGTGGGGCTTTCAATTCTAACACAATGTTGCATAGTTAAAAGAATAATAATGCATCATGCTAAAATTGACGTCCAGCGCTCTGTTGGGAGACAATCACCTGTTACATTTCTCTAGCAGTTAAAAATTAAACTATTTTTGGTTTGTGTTTGAGTATCATTGGATCTGTTATTTTGGGGAACAATGAGTAAGAATAGTAACTTAAATCAATGTTTTTCATATCTAAATCCAAATAAGTCTATAGCTTTTTATGGCCTACAGCATTTGCCTACCTTTCCAAAAGGTCAAGTTTTCCCTGAGCTCTTTAAAATAAGATTGTGCCTGACCATTAAAGGCCTTGTAGGCAAGAAGGAGAATTTTAAATTCTATTCTGGATTTGATAGGGAGTAACTGCAGCGCAGCCAATACAGGAGTAATATGATATGTTTCCTCATTCTTGTCAATACGCGTGACGCCACATTTTGAATCGACTTAAGTGTCTTAAGAGTGTCTTTGGTACAGTCTGATAATTATGAAGTACAATCATCAATTTTAAAGTAACATATACATGGACTTGTTTTTATGCATCGTTTGGAGGGAGGATATGCCAGACTTTTTTGCAAAGTTACATAGATGAAAGAAGACAGTCCTTGAAATGTGTTGTTGGCACCATTAAGATACCAAGTGCTCCAGGGCCGAAGTACTCCTGTGTGACTGTCAGAGAGTTGTGTGAATTGGTCATCTCCATATGTGACAGCTGTGATTTTCTTTTCACACGCTTCCTCGCCTGTCCATCTCTGTCTCTTCCTCCCTCTCTTTATCAAACTGATGGCTTTTTGGCGAGGCTGTGTTAAATCCAGATCAGATATTTTTGTCCCTCCTCTGTGTAGCCTCCAAAGCTTTCATCTCATCAGCAGCAAAACAAAGATAAACCAGTCCAGACCGCTATTTGTTCTTTGTTGTCTGGTTTCTGATGCAGGGACAATGTACAAGGAACTTTAATAATGCAATATTACATTTCCTATCAAACATATTGTTACAATCTGTTCCATCAGAAAGGCCTTATTACAAACAGTTGTTAGTGCCAGAGTTGTAATGGAGGCAGAGCAATATTTATATAGCAGAGCTTATGTTACTACACTAATTAAGATATACAAGAGTACAAGTAGCAATTTGTTTGAGCAGGGAAGATAATTTGTTCAGTCCATGATAGTTTCCAAGAAGCAGCCCAGAGAAAGCTCAGATACATACTTATACAGTGGGGCAAAAAAGTATTTAGTCAGCCACCAATTGTGCAAGTTCTCCCACTTAAAAAGATGAGAGAGGCCTGTAATTTTCATCCTAGGTATACCTCAACTATGAAAGACAAAATGAGAAAAAAAAAAATCCAGAAAATCACATAGTCTGATTTTTAAAGAATTTATTTGCAAATTATGGTGGAAAATAAGTATTTGGTCACCTACAAACAAACAAGATTTCTGGCTCTCACAGACCTGTAACTTATTCTTTAAGAGCCTCCTCTGTCCTCCACTTGTTAACTGTATTAATGGCACCTGTTTGAACTCGTTATCAGTATAAAAGACACCTGTCCACAACCTCAAACAGTCACACTCCAAACTCCACTATGGCCAAGACCAAAGAGCTGTCAAAGGACACCAGAAACAAAATTGTAGACCTGCACCAGGCTGGGAAGACTGAATCTGCAATAGGTAAGCAGCTTGGTGTGAAGAAATCAACTGTGGGAGCAATTATTAGAAAATGGAAGACACTGATAATCTCCCTCGATCTGGGGCTCCATGCAAGATCTCACCCCGTGGGGTCAAAATGATCACAAGATTCACACGGGGGGACCTAGTCAATGACCTTCTAAAGATACCAACCTAGACCTCTACCGACCCGGTGAGTTCCTGAACTTTTTACCGAAGAATGCTCGCCTCGAGAGCAACGGCCGCCACCAAACCTAGTAACAGTACGCTTCTGTCGGCAGAGTAGAGTTACCGGGAACGACTCCTTCACTCAACAGTGAGTTTTAAGTGCATGTACCGGGGCTCACGAAGAACGCAATGTGCTAAGTCCGCAGGACCAGGGACAACGTCTTTTTGTCGGGTTTCGTACTACAAGGTGGGGTACAAAGTGTCATCATACACAGAAATCTACGTTGAGCCGTAAGAAAGAGAGGTTGTGCAATCAACTCAAAATGTTTTCAAGGCATAAATCCAAGTAGACTGTATACTGTAAGAGTAGGAGAAGACCTAGTATAATTACGAGAGAATCGTTGAAGTCTGACGGACCTATACATGACCGAATCGTCCCCTGTCAGACCGGACGTCCTAACTAGGGACGCGACATCACACATGACTACCACGGAACAATGAAACAGG
>NW_011350948.1:37657-43986 GCF_000735185.1 Notothenia coriiceps
GGGGCGTGGTTTGCAATCTGCCCAGCCAATCAGACATAGGAACCTTTTTCTCTCACGAAAGTCCCTGCTCTCTAGCAGGGACGGAAAAGGGGGTAAAAAGGTTCTCATTAACTAATCTTTGTTCCGGATTTTTTTGGTGTGAACGCGCCATTTCGGAACTATATTGGAACTAAAGTGGGAAAAGTACTGCGGTGTGAACGCGGCTAATATGATCACTTCGCGTCAGGATCCGAGGTGGTTATTAATAACCACCTCGTTGCACATTATCCCCTACATAAATCTTCTTAGAACAAATATATTTTTCTTCCATTACTGCCAATACCAACATTCCCAGCTAGATAAAGTATGAAATTAAAGCAAGACTCCGGGAAAGTCGAGTAGAGTCCGGTTGTAAGGTTAGTTATTAACCCCCCCCCACCCCCCCAATGCTGCATAAAGCGTAAATTACACAGTGCACTTCATGGTCCCCAGCCAAACACCTGCCAACTGATCGGATGAGTGGTTGTTGAGATATGCAGAGGTTCCTTTATGATTAATGAAATCATTTCCACAGTATTCACAGTCATACAGTGTATGTTCTTCTGTGTTTGGAAGTAATTCTCTTACCTCTGAGTTTGTAGGAATCCCCAGTAGTGGACTGAATGGTAAACATGTATGGAAACTCATCAGTTGAGACCACCACGGCTCCTAAGAGAGGCATAGACCCTCTGGGCGGTACATGGCTCTTACTCAGTTCATTCAGATGATATTGGAGCTGACCAACCTCTGGATCCAGAACAAAATATCTGCAGGAGAGAGAAGGGAGAGAGAGATGAAGAGAGTTTTAAAAGAAGAAACAAGAGATGGAGAGTGGTGGGACAGAGACAGAAGGGCTGGGTGTTGGGGTTGGAGTCTCAGCTATTAAATCTCTAAATATTTCACTAATTTCAAAGTGAAACAAATATGGCTATTTAGGCTAACCACTTTGGCTAGAAAGAGCTTTAGTTTTTGGTTGTTCTTAATAATTTGCAATTGGCTTAAAAAGCATGCATTTGCCTTGGGTTACCAGTTAAATTCATCACTTTATCTGCAAGTTTATGCTTGTTGAATGAATTGTTTGAAAGAAAAATCTTGTTGGGTCCTACGGCATCAAGTATAGTTGACATCTACTGAAAAACGTCCCTGAATTTCGACCCAGCCCAGCTCAGAACAATTACGGCTAAATTGTGGCTGGAATTAAATGTTATGTTACCACTCTCAATGATCGCTCTTTAGCCAGAATTGGCCCAGCAGGACAGTTAGTAAACCACTCTGCATTGATATAAGAATGAATGTAGGTGATTCTTACAGTATCTGCTGCTCACAGCTGATTTATAATGTAAAAAAGCTCCTTCACTTCATGAAATCCCTGCAGCATGTAAAAGCAGAAAGAATGATGAAGCCTCTGAGATGTGCCACGCCAGCACACAGAGCCGTGCGCACAGCCGGCCACAGATAACTTCATTAGATCTGCTGAAAGAAAGCTGCTGCTATATAACCACACCCAACTCTACACAGCCAGATGCCCCGGTTATAACTTCACATTCTGCAAATAGTGTTTTTCCTTTTCCAAAATACTGTTTTTTCCTTGGAAACATTGCGTTGTACCAATGCGCTCCGGCAGCTCTAACCATGTCTTAACAAAGTGCTCAAAAGTCACTATTTCTTAAGTGATGGTAGAAATAAAATACCTTTTGTTGTTGACCTAAGTGACTACAGATGAGGTCCAAGAATAGCAAGCCACATGAATGGGATCAAATTATTTCTTTATGCTCTTGTTTTATGTTTACTTGATTCTCTTTTTAATGACGGTTTTTAAATGCCATTTTATAATGTGTTACCACTGCACTATTTCTTAATGATCTAAAAGTTTTTCATTTTTGTGAAGCACTTTGAATTGCCTTGTGTTGAAAGGTGCTATTGTATATAAATAAACTTGCCTTGCCTTGAAAATGCAGCAGCAGTGCCATATTGCTTTACCCTAATCTGAAATGAGGGTATCAGCAAATATATCTTTACTTGGCAATCATGATATTTAAAGGAACAAACACATAATTATACATTTATGCCGCGGTCAGTCGCACTTGACTAACAGCCGTACTGTGATTCTCCAGAACACACAGATGGCCAGAGCGCCCCTGGCTGAACCTCATCGTGTCATTCACCCCCTTTTTGGCCTCTGTTTGTTCTCAGGCATGACAAACCATAACTTACATTTGAACCATTTTCCAATAAAGTAGCCTACCAATAAACTGAGCAACATCAAAAAATCTTCAAATCACAACCAAGTTTATTAAGGAGTATGTTTATACTGTACGGACACACACATGGCCTGCACAGCATAAGGAGTCCCACATGGGGATGGAGGTGGGAGGGGCTACGTTCTTTCTGAGGTCTTTTACCATCTCTACAGAGTGTTTAACTCTAACTTAGCATTTCTTTCACAAGATCACCAAATGTTGAATCTCCCACCTGTGGACAGGCTGACCCTCACCAGAGGTTCAATGAGTTCAGTAAGGTAAGCAATTATAAAACATTGGTGATCTCTTAACTTTCCATGTGAGACTGTAAAGGGTAGGATTTTATAAAGTGCGTTTAGAGTCTTCCAGCCTCCAGTGGTTTCTCACCGCATGTTAATTCTTGCACTGACGGCAGCTGCCATACAAGGTGCGAAACTGCTCAACATCTAATCCAATTTCATCTCGTTCACACACTCTCAAACACCAATACTTTGGCACCTTTGGGGAGGGAAAAGATGCAAGAAAAGACACTTGGTATGCTATTACTTAAGGTCACCTATTGTGCAAAATCCACTTTCTCATGTCTTTTATACATAAACATGTGTCCCCTCTGTGTAAAGAGATTCTGAAAATTTCATGAAAAAAATATTTGCTCACTTTTGATCCTGATTGATTTATATAAAAATTTGTCTGAAAATGAGCTGATCAGATTTGGGCCACTTTGTGATGTCATAATATTTGTTTGGCTTGTGTAACCATTAGCCAATCACCAACCAAGGTAACCGAATAATGATTTTTTGCAATATCAATTCTATATTATACAACTATAGATATAAAAAATACGCAATAACCAATTATTTTGAAATAATGTGTTGGCTAATTTATATATTTATGCAAATGTTCAGGTTCAGATTTGTGTTTTGGGCATGTTGTGCGACATGTTTACATGCTTTAATCATCAGAAATATCTTTATTTTTCTTTTGGTCAACCAATAGAAGCGCGAGTGATACATGGTAATGTCACTTTGTTTGGGAAATAAACAAAGGAGTCCAACGGAGCCGTTTTAGGCAGGGGGGGAGGGAATGTGTGGGAAAGAAACTCCCTCTGGAGGGAACTTTAGCCTTTGCAGACCATTTACATGCATACAAAGCTGTATAAAACACTACAGGGAAGGTTAATACCTAAAAAACATAGCAGGTGCCCTTTAAATTCAGAGACACCGTGAGGGAGTGAGACACAAATGATTGTAAAATCCTCTGCAGCGTGGTGGGGAGAAACAACATAAAACCACATCCATTGAGAGTCAGTGTCATGCTCTGGTTGTATTATTTTATTTCTCCCCTTTGAACGTCCTTCTTACACTGTCTCTGTTTTCCTCTATTTCCCACTTTCACCCTCTCAAACACACACACACACACACACACACACACACACACACACACACACACACACACACACACACACACACACACACACACACACACACACACTCATAACTGCTGTTAGAGCAGTATTGCTCAGTCAGCATTCTCCTCCAGTTATGAGCGTGAGGACAAATCTTATTCCATCTCTCACTGGAGCTCATATTCAAGCAACTGAGCGCTGAGTGATTTTACCCTTGAGTCTTTAATATGGTCATAAAGCAGTATCTCTCAGCACTGATAAGAACCACTGATGGAGGGAACAGCAGAAGCAGGAAGAAAGAAAGAGAGAGAAAGGGTGCTACAGGGAAAGAGAACCAAGCTTACTCAAAGACAAGGAAACCAAGCAATGAGAAGAAAGAGAACGCTATGAATAATTGAAATCTGTTTTCACACAGCAATCTGTTTCCTCTGCTCCACTGCTGTCGTGTGATTGTGTGGAATGCAGTGGATCCAACTCAGACCTCCTTTCTTTTACACATGTAAATGATGAGCAAGCCATAAAGCAGTGTAGATCAATCACCTCCTGTCTACTTCTTGTTTGTGTAGCAGTTAGAGGGTGAGGCGTGCTACGTTAAGCTGTACAGCTTCAGATGCAACTGGGAACATGGCCGAGCATCAAACATGTTAAGAGGGCTGACGCTTGCATGGAGAATGCCCTCAAAATAAACAACAAAATAAAGAATGCACTTCAGAATGTCACATAGAATCCTTTTTCAGCCGACCGCCTATGGCAAGTAAAATAAATCACTGCGACATCTGTTTTATAATGAGACAACACAATGGTAAAGATGTGGTTTAGAGAATGATCACGGTACAAACCGTTAATGGACCCAGAACAGGTAGGAACCCACAACCCAAAGAGACACATAAGGGTAAAAATACAATAAGGCTTATTCCAAAAATAGGCAGCAGTCCAAACCCAGAGAGCCAAAGAAAGCAATCAAAGTAAACCATGCAGTGAGAAGCGCTAAATAAATAATATAACATCAGCAAACAAAAGCAAAATCTGCAATATGCCAAAAATAGCCGGATGTCATACTGAATGAGATTCCAAGTATGCATCTGACCAGTCTACCTTGGCCTGCTTTGTCACACAATGAAAAGTTATAGAAATGTCATCACAAAAGGTTGAAATTGCAGACAGTAACAAACTATAACACATATTACATTATTTCAATCCATTTCGTTCTCTGGATAATGTATAGAGTGTTGAAGAGTCCCAAAACCAGTTTTGTTAAAAGTTCAAGTTTGTGGTTAGAAGCCCGAAATAAGGACTGTGGTTAACACAAGCTTAGCAAGCTGATAACCCTATGAAATCAACGTAGTCCTGTAGTGTAACAACAGCATTTATCTCAAGGGAAGAGACAGAAGAAAGCAGGTCCAGAGACCAAACATTGTTATCAAATGTCCACTGCTTTGGTCAAATAGTCAAATGAATGACGTCTTATGGATTTTCCTATGCCCTTTTCCTTGACCCTCAATGGAAAAAATCCTGTGGCCAAGGAAAGATTTGTGGCTATGTAATGATGAGATGGCGGATGTTATTGATGTGGGTGTGACATTGCTCTAAATGACACAAGCAATTGTGGGTCAGCATTATCTAATTTCTTTTTGTAAATGATGGTCAAGTGCTTAAGAAGATAAGAAAGAAAGCATTGACCATTGAGATTGAAAAAAAGTGTAGGTATAAAATGGCTGATAACCTTTTGAGCGGCTTTGAGTTCTAAGGGATTGATATGACATGAAGTCAATGCTCAAAGTCAATGAGCCTCCTAAGATTACACTGACTCTGCCTTACCGTCACTCCCCTCCCCACAACTGAGACTGCCTGACTTTAGGGTTTACAAAAACCGTAGCATTCCTTGGGCTGCTGCTGACTAGGAAAGGGTTGGTGGGAGAGATGTATTCCCAGGCGTGTCAAGACTTGTCTTAATTTCCAGTTAGTCAATAAACTGACTGATGGTCAGGGAAACTCTGAGGAAAGGCACTTCCTTGATCTTGATCAGGGGCTAAGCTTGTGTGGGGAACACAAGAAAGCCCACACAAACAGTTATTGGCTGGTGCTAAATCCTGAGCTGTAGGAAAATAACAAAAAGGTTAGCCATCATCCTGTCTTTCTTCGGGAGATTGCCAGCTACAGAGCCAAAAAGAGGATGTCAGGAAGGGCCGGACCAAAGGTTTCTAGCACTTGGCAGGAATTCCATACAACCAACCATCATGAAGTATAGTTAGGGCAGTGGCAAGCCGTCAGGGCCCTCTAGGCCCTCTGTGAGGCCCTAAGATATTCTAAAAAATAATATTTGAAAAAATTAAAAAAATATTATTTCTTATATATTTTATTTTTGTTAAATTTTTCATTAGTTTTACCAAAATAACTTCATTTAATTGTATTTAAAATAACATTTCCAAAGAAATAAATCCTTCGAATCTGCCTATTCAGTTGCTGTTGGAATGTGAAGGGTTAAATGCCGTCTCTGCGAGTTATGTGAAGACGGGAGAGCTTGTTGGTCCCTCTGTACATTCACAGAGGGCCCACTAATGTCAAATCACAGTACAATTGAACAATCATATCTTCCCTCTAAATGGGTCGGCTTTATTTTCGCGGATTTTATGACAAGTTCCGCCCGCTGTGAAGTTTATGCATGT
>NW_011350948.1:44031-73824 GCF_000735185.1 Notothenia coriiceps
TACTATATTAAAGAGACAGTATTAGCAAACAAGAGACCTTTGCCGGCTGACAACACCTGCGTTTACGACGCCGACGTTCCGTAACACCCGTCGTAAAGAGGAGAGGAAAGCCATTCCGCCCTCCAGGTCACCAAGATTCGGTTTCCTCCAATATTTCCTCATATTTGGAGAAAGGAAGAAGTAAACCTCTTACCTTGCCGTGAATTGTACGACGGTGACGCATGAAGGCCCAGTAAAGGTGAACAATCCTTCCAAGGATTCGATTTACCCTGATAACTTGCGTTGGGTCATGAAAAATAAAAATTTTGGCTGAAAGGTGGTGCGGAGTTGCGAGTGGGGTGATCCGTCCGGGCGGGGGGGGAGTAACGACTGTACACGGAGGGTCGACCGTAGAGTCAGAGGTTTAGTTTCGGTGAAAAATTCGGAGCGGACGACGTCAACAGGATACCACGAGGAGACTACGGTAAAAGTACGTTATAAGGAGCGTCGGTAAACTTACTTCGGCCAAATGTTTCGCATATATACAAAATAAAAATTATCATGGATATAATGCTTCAGAGTTTGGTCAGTACTAAAAATCGGTGTCAGACGATGTTATTCAAACCGGTACGTGAAGTTGTTACCAAACATTCGACAGTAATTTTGGAGTTTCTTCTGGAAGGTCAAGAGTACAAGGCCGACGACAGGTGACTGGACGGAAAAAAGCAAGACTAAGGGTCATTTGGCGGTGGTCGCGAAGCGACTTAGACGAAGGGAAAGAACGAACCGGGATAAGGGTTGAAGGATGGATGACCGGAAGGGAACAGAGACGGAAACGGGAATGGAAGAAGACGACAGCGGATGACCGGACATGGACGACTCCAAAACTGTCGGTTTGCAGTGATGGTTTTACTAACGATCAAACGAAGACACAAGGATGTCACTGCACGTCACTCCAAGTACCGGACCCGCTCCCGGGACTGGAAGTCTCACGTCTAAATGTTTATAGAGGCAAATAGAAAATGAAATTACCTTTTATAAAGCCATAAAGTTTCCGAAAAAATCAGACTACGAAGCTTATTTAAAATTTTCTCAGTTTGGTTGTTTTTCCTATGGATTTTTACTCAAAGTAAATTTATAACAACAGAGAGAGTCATTCTAAGGTAAAGTTTATGTTAACACCAAAATGGAAATGAACTTCTACTTCAGTACCCGATAGGAGAGACCCTGTTTTAGAGACATGAAATAAAAGAATCGATCGAACAACGACGCAAATTGGCTACCATAATGGCAGAACGCATCTTATTCGTCATCGTTGTTCTTCGCGAAAACCCGACGTGCACGCGGGGGAAGTCACGCCGTCTCATGACAGACCGCGAGTTGGAACACAGAAAAATGACAAAAAAAAAAACAGTTAGGTCGCTCGATTTACAGTGGCGTATGTAATGTATGCGATTGCGTCACCGCCGGGGCCGGGTATCCCGCGATCCCCGCGGCGGGGGTGGAGAAGGGCGTGTAAGTTTTTTTTTTTAATTTTTTTTATAAAAATTTTTTTATATTTTTTTTATATATAAGTTTTTATTATAAAAATATAAAGATTAAAAATTGACTTGTTCCATTGTATAGTACGTGTTAACCATGTCGTATTACTCATATTATATTGTTATTTTAGGAACAAATTTTACCCAATTCGTCTACAGATTTTCATATTGACTATTCAGTGTCAAAGGCGGACCGGAAGGCCGGGAACCGTAATCAATAGTTTAGGGTGCCCGGCGACGGGGGGCTGGTTTGTCACGTCGTTGGTCGTGCAACATTTTCAAGGTTATCTTTTGACCCGGGCGGGCTTGTTGTATTAAAGTCCGGTAGTCGCAGCAGTTTATAAAACCAGTCGCCTCCCGAAGTGAGCCGCGGTGCAAACGAATCGCACGCCAACTGCACTCAACAAAAAATGAGGTTTCACTCCTTGACCAATGACCGATCTTTCCTTAGGCAGATTACATTGTTATACTGCAGTGCAAGAGGCACGATTGAGAGGGGTCAACATTATGCCTCGCCGAGCCAACATTAGCCTCGCCGAGCTTCGCATCAGTGCACCCGACTCTTACAATGCAACTCCTACCGCTCTTTGATTTGATATAATTATACATTTATGAACAATCCGCCAGAACGCAACTTTCTTCTTACTGTTGTGACATCTAGTCCGTGTCGATACCAAATAAACACAAGTGTCCCGTCAGTTTGCACAACGTCATTTTTCAGGGTTCTATCGAGTCCACCGTTATTTTACATCAACGTACAATGACGACATCTCAACAAATGGAGAAAATATAGGCGCAACCCATCAAATTGCCGTCGTTACCGTAGTTATAAGATATTATAGTAGTTATATACACATCGAACAGAGCAGCTAGAAAGTTTCATTTACACTTTGTCCGACAAAGATCGAAACACTACTACGTAAAGGTCGACTAGGTTTCTCCGAAAAATTTGTGGAAATGACCCGATTCTCCCTCCTCCTTAAAAGACGTTGGTGTACTTCCTTGTCGAATAGGAAGGTCAAATAAGTCGTTTGTAATGTAGTTGTCAGTAAACCTCTAGGATTAACTTAGGTCAGGACATAAACTATAATTCCACAAATTATCTACTTTACTCCGTCTTCCAGCTCAAGGTTCCAATTCTGTAGAAATACATAGCATGACATCGTTTTTAATGTATGTTGTAATTGATATCTGTCGTGCTTATTTATGTTTCTATTGCTAATTTCTCCTGTATAGGTACAGGACATTAAACTCATAATCAAATTATTACTTTCTCCAGTACTTCAGCTCCAAGTTCCAATTCTAGCCTAGAAATAAATAGGATAATGTCTTTTAATTGTTTATGTTGTAAGTTATATTCGTCATTGCTTATTTTGTTTTATTTTAATACCCCGTTGAGACTAGAGACGGCTATCGAAAGTTCAATCGATAATGTAAACCGAGATGACAGAGGACGGGGACTGCAAACCGAGCGAAAGTGAAGAGAAAGTTTGGAGACGGAAATGAGACGAAAGGGGACAAGGCAGTGCTTATTAAGCATTTTAAAACATATGTGGTAAGTTGCCAAAGTGCTTTGTTTTGAACGTTCATCAGTATTATAATCAAAAAGAGAAATATTGGACTAACGTTTATAATAAATACATTTGGATTTTAAGATCTTTTCATAGTTCATACAATCATACGTATTGGGATCATTTGTATTAATGTGGACCGGAGGGAGAGGGTGAAGAGCATAAGTTTCACTTTTTTTTTCAATATTGCACAATTATTTGTTTAGCTGCTGTGTTTTATACCTTTTTATCGGTTTCTGTAGCCAGGTGTTTTTTTGCTATTCTTTTTTATTTGGAAAACAAAAGAACATTTCCACTTAACCCTGTTTATTGAAATCAATTCTTCAAGAACATTTCTGATTTAATTGAACTGTCAAATGCACGTGAATACTTCATCTGTTGGGCCAAAAGACAGCTGTACAGTTTAATAGGGCTAATTAAAGTATTTAATGTCTATTAATAATAATACAAAACTAAGTAAACAATTCAGAGTGATATTTGTCATGGTGGCTCCCTCATGATGGCAGTGATGAGACACTGTGATAAACAAACGGGACCTTGCTTCCCCTGTAAAAATCCAAAGCAATTATTGGAGAGCAGTGAATCTTTGTGATCTGGGTGACGGGGCCCCTGGAGACAGCAGGCCCCCTCCTTCCTTTTTACAGCGTGAAAACAGCCATAACTTTCAAACAGTCGACTGCGCCTTGTTCTGGTGGCTCAATAGTCTTCAAGACGTTTGAATAATCATCGTGGCTTTTTTCCCAATAAAGAAGGTGCAGCCTCCCTATAATAAAGTGCTGGAAACACGATATTACCTTGTGGACGGTGCAATAGTCTGGGGCCCAGGTAAATAGTCCTAATGAGCAGAAGTTCTTCCACTGCGTCATGAATTTCTAAATATGTCCATACCAATCAGATGTTCAAATGTAATCTCCAAGCCTCACATTTAGAAAGCCCAGCTGTAGGGTATTACTTCTTGTTATTGACTTTGCTGTTGAGTCACAATCATCGGATTGATAACCTTCCCTGCGTAATGACAGGAGAGTCTCTTAATAGCTCGCCGATTGAGGTCGGCTGTTTGGATGTGAATCACTCAACAAAAGCATTAACAAAGAGCGGCATCGATGACAAAGTATTTATTTTTTTCAAGGTCGGATCAATTGAGGGGCAGGTTTTGTCCTGGAAATCTATTCCCCCCAATGTTCTCTGTGCTGCAGGATCCAGACTATAAAAGTGGAGCCTGTGAGGTGATGCTGCTTCAGTGCTGGGCTAGTTAACGAGAAGAACTCCTGCTATAGGCTGCATGGACATGGACCAATAAGCAGGTAGGTCACCGACCCTTTGACCAATTAATTTACTTAATCAGATAAGAGTTATATAATATTTGTGATTTAGAATCATAGCTACCAGCAAAACTCTGTGTTTTCTCTTTAGTGCAGGGGTTCTCCATGGCAAGCTTATATGAATATAATATTCAACAATCATCTCATTTAAAAAAAAAAAAAAGCAATTCAAATCGGCTACAACTTCAACAAATGGGTGATTCAATCTAGAAAAAAATGATTTCTGGCTATTTTGAAATGAACTTGTTTGAGGAATATTTAAAGATTTTTATTTTTTTTACACGAATGTCATTTGTTTGTAAAAACATATGAAATAGTCCATATTGGTGTACTGTAATGCAATCTGTGACTTTTCAATACTTTTTCCCTTTTTATATACGAAACCCTTAGTTGCTTAATTGCCAGCATGAACCAACAATAAAACAAATTACTACTGGTACACTACTACTACTGTTCATTCTGAGTCTTCAGTTAGTTCACTAGTAGCCTTGGATTTGCCATAACGATTACATTTTATAATTGTTTATGTTGCATTTGAGGATCTTAAAGTAAGCTTTTAATAATCGGTGTCATAAAAAGGATATTGATTCGGTCTGTTTCTTGAGTTGTCTCTAATGTATGGCACATTTGAATTGCCTACTAAGTCAATTTTTTGTGTTTTAAGTTATACTTAAAGACTAAACCTAGAGAATCAGCATTTAGTTGTTATTCACCAAGTATTTGATAATATTCTAGAAATCCTGAAGTCTCAGTTCTTCAAAATCAAGGCTCAAAACTTTTCTTCTTGCCACAGCTTTTAATGAGTGGAAATTGGAATGTACTTGCATTGCAAGTACTGTATTCATCATCCTACTTAAGGTTATCTTTATCCTAAGTTTTGTTTTAAACCTTGAAATCATTTTAAATCCATCTCTTATAAATCCTGTTGTGTGTATTCTAATATTTTGTATATTGCCTTGGGACTTTTTATACTTTTTCTTAATGCCTTTATGTTTTACTCTGTGTAAATTGCCATGTTGAAAGGTGCTATACAAACAAACATGACAGGCCTGTGTGTCGCCAGAGATATGTCCCGTTAACATACATACAAATTGCATACAGTATTTACAAAATACTTGAAATTACCGTGCAGTATAAAATTGTAAAATGCCTTGCAACAAGGATTTTCTCTAAAGTGATGCACACTGTAGAAAGTTTATGTGCTCCGCAGTACCTGAGCGTGCTCCACTAGCACCCCCCCTCCCCCCCACCCAACTTCAAAATTGTGGGCTATATAAAAATCGCTGGCCCGCGATAGTGTCTATTGGATACATTTTGGCCCTTGGAAAAATGTAGTTGGTGATCCCTGCTGTTGACTGACTGCAGTATGAATTAAGTCCAAAGGGTGGTACTAGAGATCCATGTTTGGGTTAACTCCACGGACACAGGCTGTTTAACTGCCAATGAAAAGCACAACAGGGAAATCTTGAGCACCATTTCTCACCTTCCTGTCTCAAAAGTTCTCAATGTCAGAAGTTCGGAAAACTTCGTTATCTCCAATAGTTTGACCAAAGTCACTGTTTTCTTGTCTTGTGCATGACCTGTTACAGCTAGAACATGTCTATTGGAGACTGAGGCCTGTGTTATGTGTCTCTATGTTTGTGCTATTGAAGTAAGAAACAAAATAATGTGTTTAGACATTTGTTGCTAATGATGCTTCCAGCTTTGTTTCAATATAATAGCATATAATCACGTCCACCAACGCCTGGACAAAATAGATCAATACTTTTGCAAAATCAATTCATTGTTTTATCAATGGGTGAAAGGGTTTCAGAGGGAGTATTTCACAGCCAACGTACAATTAGTCCAACTTGGATATTGTAATTGTTCTTCGTCCTTCCTCTACCGATTTGTAGTCCAGCCTTCTGGGAAGATGTGAAAAGGCGGAAACTATTTACCTCTTATAATAGTCCCAAATATAATAATTAATTTAATTTGATAAAATTCACATTTTTATGGTATATTTTATTTTCTATGGGTTAGTGGATGGATGTTTTAAGGGATATCTTAAATTGCTGAAAGTGCTCCTAAGGGCTGGAAGACATACCGTATTTGTTTACATTTTAAAACTCTGAAATGTGCTTAACAACTTGAGAAGTCTTTTAGGCACCATGCAATACCTAAATCACTAAATAAGATTTAAGTTATAATGAAAATGTTAGATTCATTCTGGGAAAGTAGCATTGTTTTAAGAATATAATTTAATTGATTTGTTTTTATCTTTATATATCTATTTAGATTATTCTAGATTATAATGATATAATATCAAAACTGTATTTGTAATTATTTTTCTTCTTTTGCGCTCGTTA
Source organism: Notothenia coriiceps (assembly GCF_000735185.1). Lineage (NCBI taxonomy): Eukaryota > Metazoa > Chordata > Actinopteri > Perciformes > Nototheniidae > Notothenia > Notothenia coriiceps. The sequence goes on from NW_011350948.1 coordinate 50,793, forward strand.
GATAGGATGAATACAAGGCAGCGTCATACTTGTATACATCCACCACTCTGCTTAGCATGTCCAAATGTCTGTGTGTTCTTTTCCGACATGTGTTGGATTATTGATTGAGGAACGAGAAAACAAACAACTGCTTGCAATCATTATTGCCCCCCCCCCCTCACTTAGCTTGCACAGCAGTATATCTCACACATCTGTGTTAGCGCAGTAGCGGGTTGATGGACACTGTTTCTCTATGGCCTATAAACAGCTTGTCCCCTCCCTGCCTCTTTTCACATGGTGGGGGTGCTGGGGGTGTTTAGGGGGGTTAAGGTTCATGAATGTTGCGGCGTGTTTGTCTGACCCTCTTCATTTAATCCCAGACAGGCTGAGGGGGCAGCAGGTTGTGGCAGAGGGGGCAGCAGAGCCGGAGTTAATGACAGGGCTTTGTTTGGCGCTGGGGCTCTGGTCGGGATAGGCTCCATCCAGACAATAGCGGGGGTCACAGGTCCTCGGGGACCCAGGGCGAGAGGGCTAATGAGTCAGTATTGAGCTAAGAAGAGCGGGCCGGTGTGGTCTGCAGCCGCCGGCTCAGATGTTCCTGACACGGCCAAGGCCAATTTGTCAGTTTTGCTACTAACAGGAGGCTGCAAAGCCACCATGTTACAGTCTTATCAGCAGTGGTGTTAAAGATCTCCTATCATGCTATTTTTAGGCATATATTATGGGTATCAGATATATAAAAAACATATACAGTGTGATGTGTTTTGCTCAAAATACCAAACAGATCAAGCATTTTAGACATCCCTCATATCCCTCTCTATTTCAGTACTGTTAGAGAATGGCTGACTCTCTGCTGGCCCCGCCCCCTTTTGAGCACCAGGCACACTGTAAGTTCTGTGACGAGCAGGCTGTCTGCTCTGCTCAGATACAGCTAAATGCTGCTGTGATTAAATCATGTTCCAAACCACTCCAAAGATTATTTCTGAAACAGTATGGAGCTCAAATGCTTATTTTATTGCGGGTTTACCACAAGGTGAGTTCCTTTTTATACCCCACTTTTTTAGACATACTCTCTCCAGTACAGCTTAGCTCTGAGTGTTAGGATGCTTGCTAATGTAAACAAAGACCATATTACGTCCTAAAACACGTCACATTGTTTCTGATAGCAACGTTTCTGATAGGGCCGTGGGTGTAAAGCCAGCCCACATTTCCGATATTGGAAATCTGGATCAGCTCCGTTGTACCCCCGTTTTTAGAGATTTGGGTACGGAGGAAAAGAGAGACGGTTTTATTTTCTAACACTTTGTGAGTTCCCTGGCACACTGGGGACACATGTTTATGCATAAAAGATATCCAACATCGCATTTTCCATGATAGGACACCTTTAATTAACCAAGGACATTTACTCAAGTACTGTATTTAAGTACAATTTTGAGGTACTTGTACTTTACTTGAGTGTTTCAAATTGTTTTGCTACTTTGTACTATCCTACTACATTTCAGAGGTTAATAATGTACTTTTACTCCACAACATTTAGTGAATTCCTTAAATTACTCCATAGATTTGGATTAATGATGGGAAATGTAATCCAACTCTTAAATCAGACTTTAGTTACACCTGCAGTATACAAAGTCATTAAAACTAGCTGCACCTTTACCAGCTTTGATATCACTTTAATGCATCAATAATTACAACAAAACATATCATATATAGCAGGGGTCGGCAACAGGCGGACCGCGGTCCGGATCCGGACCCAGACGCCGACCTATACGGACCCGGGGATTTCAATTTTGACGGGCGATTCTATTTTAACCGCTGCCGACAGGGGGCGAAAGAGACGAGTGAGTGATACAGGGAGAGAAACAAGAAGAAGAGACGAGTGAGCGATACAGGGAGAGAAACACAGAAGAAGAGACGAGAACGCGGCAGAGAGAAGCGGAGAGGAAAGTAAGTGAAGAGAATAATTAGCGATACAGGGAGAGAAGCTGAGAGGAGAGTGAACATGCGTGTTAGCGGCAGACAGGGAGAGACAAATAATTACACATGGCGCTCTACAAGAAGAGGAAAGTGGACAGTGAGTGTTTTTAACCCTGAGTGGACGGACTCATTCATGTTCATCCTGCCCGCTGGGAGCACAGAGCCAGTGTGTCTCATTTGTTCAGAGACCGTGGCGCTCATTAAAAGTGCCAACACGCCAAACATTCCGTCTCAAGTCAGAACTGAGGTCACAAAAAATAAGCAGTCTCAGAGCCCAATATGATCAGTCGACCAGGATCAAAATTGAAATTAAATATCGTTCCAGGGCAGGCTAACCGAGGCTAACCAATGAGCACCTGCATGTGTGTATGAGAATGGCCCTGACACCATTTCAGCCCAGATTTACAAACTCCTGGCAGGACAAGCTCCAGCTCAATTCTCGCACTGAATAAAAAAACAAGTGAGTGAGGGACTGCAATATAAGAGGGAAAGAAAGAGAAATTGTTCAATTGTTATGATGTGTAAATACTCGTCTGCAACTTTTAAGTCATGATGTGAAATGGTTAACAAAGAAAAAGAGAAACTCAAGCTGCTGCTACACTTTATTTTATTTATATAAAATTAAGCACTTGTCAGATGCACATATTTTCAAAAGCTATTTAATTTATGTTCTCTATTTTATTTATAAATGCAGCCCGAGGGGAACATTACACATATCCACAGTATTGTACTGTATATCTGTATAGTGCAATGTTAATTGACAATAAATATAGTTGTTTTTGAATTGTACTTTCTTTATTTGATTGGCAGTCAGCTGAGTATTTTTACTTTTGGTACTGTAAGTGTAACTGGATGCTGCTAATACTTTTCTAATTTTGCTTGAGTAACATTTTGAAAGCAGGACTTTTAGTTGTAACAGAGAATTTCTACACTATGGTATTTCTACTTTGACTTAAGTACAAGATCTGAGTATTTATCCTNCCCCATAAGTGAATGTGTGTCAGTCTGAATTGATGCTGTTTGGCATCACAATGCTGTTATGAAAGTTTCTCTGGTATAAAATGGCTGATGTTAGCATAGCAACCGAAGCTAAACTGACTATAACTTGACTACTTGTTGCTATCCTATTGTGGCATAAGCCGTTTTCTACAGGCACATTTTACCGGCGTATTTTTCATTATGATTCTACTTGTGATATTCGGACATGACAACCTGTGCAGCCCATGTATTGATTCCATCCGATAGCTGCTATAATACAAAACAAAACGTCTGCCTCTCTCCACAATGATCAATAACAGCCCCTACACACGGCGGCGTGCGTTGCCGCTTCAACGCTTCTGCCCATTCACTTTGAATGGGGTGACTTCACGATTCGCCGAACTGCATTGTGGGAGCAAAGCGTAGCTTCTCTCGCGATGCTCGCTGCAAAAGTAGAGCAATGTTCTACTTTTGCCGCTTCGATGGAGGCGTCAGCCAATCAAATCCTGTTTATGCAAAACTGCCAGTACAAGCGCTAGCCAATCAAACTGCGTGTATGCTGGCAGAGCCAGACCGCAGTTCATTTCTTCATATGCCAAAAAATGGAGGAGAAAATAATCATAGCGGTAGGGAATCACCCGGTGCTTTATGATCAGTCCCTATTCACCTACCGGGATTCAAACCGGAGGAGCCAGGCATGGAGGGAGGTGGCAGAGACAGTGGGTGAAACTGGTAGGTTTTCGCCTGTTCGGGGAGTTTATATCCAGTGCACTTCGTTTGAATGGACAGCTAGCAGGCATAGACAGTATTTAGCCAGCATGGAATGTTGCGTAAAATAGCACCATAGACATTAATGTCATAAATGTTCATCATATAAAGTGTGACATGTAAAACCTTTTATGCAATTGACAGGAGAGATTCATGTGATTGGTTGTTGGTCGCATTGCTTGCGTAAACTCCCCAAGCTCAAGACACCCCACCTTACTGGTGGGCGTGTACTCTACTGGTCAAAGTAAGGTACAAATAAACAGAATCACACGAAGCCTGGTTACTGTTAGTGTTGCCTGACTTTATAAAGTGTGTTTTTTTTATAAGTGTGTGGTTGCGTTCTAGTCACTTTGCTCAGCGCTACTGCTTGTTACAACTTTTATTTGCCATACTCTCCATAAACTGTTAGCTCAGGTTAATGTCTAATTTTTTCGAGCTTGGTAAGAACCGGTTTTTGGGGAAAAGAGCCGTCTCCACTGCGGCGTGAACAGGAAAAAACGGTGCTTATCAGGCTCAAGCTCCGAACCGGCCCTGGAACCATGTTGGTGTGAAAGGGGCAACATGCGGGGCCCCGCACTCATCCGGTTCGACCTGACTATATGGCTGTGTGACCCCTTCGCTCCAACCCCCCTCCCTCCCCCCACATCTACAGGTGAAAATTACTTTAGCGACACATTCATCGCAAGAAGTGTAGCAAAATTCAAGGCTGCAGATTCGTCGATTTATACTGCCACAGAGCAGATTCGTCAAGTTGTAATGACTGATTAGAGAGGTTGTAATAACCAAGTTGCAGTTGTAATGGAAAATATATTTGAAAAATATGTATTTTTCTGCAAGTGAACATTTCATCACTAGTTCAATTTTTTTCTACAAGCTACAACACTTTTTTTTCTTTCTGTGACTTCAAATTCGGTTCACAGATATGTGGATATTTTATACAACTGTAAATGTATGCACACAAGCTCAGATCTTTTTTCTGCAAGTGCTCACATCAGGCTTTACAAGCATTTTGCATCATATCTACCTTCATAGATAAAGGTCTCAGTACAATTTAAAGTACTTCGTTCTGATGCTGAAATCTTTATACATTTGTCAGCTTTCATTCTTTGAAACTGTCCTCCTCAATTGTCATGTGCATAACCTTGGATAACGCAATGAATGCCTTTGAAGACGGACTGGAATTGTTCTCTCTTATCAGCATTTCCAGAATTCATTGATCTAGACTACAAAGACTCACAAAAGACTCAAAGTTCTAGATCAGAGGAGGGGGTAAGAGGAGATCAGGAGAAAAAGCTTTCTTTCTTTTGGTTTTGGTACAGGTATACATTCTTTTAAATGACTTTTGTCTTTTATCCTGATTGGGCATCTTACAAACTTTTTGTCCCAAACCAAATCCCTGTGTAATACATTATGTTAAACTGGCATTCCTTCCATGTTTACACTCCCACAGTTAAATCACCACTGACATTATTTCTGTGCATGGAGCGCGACTGTGACTCCTTCAGGCTTGGCTGGCCCCTCTCTTCCTTTGTTTGGCTTTGTAGCTTTTAATTTTGATCTCTTTACACTTTCGCCCCCGCTCCCCATCACTCTTATCAACCGCCCTCGAGCCGGACACATGCGGCTCTGGCTTATCCAGCCGTAGCATTGACCTCTCATCTTCATATTGAGCTGCTGTTTCCCATGACCTCTGACCTCTGAGCTGAAGCCTGCAGCCGTCTGGACCTCCTCCTCCTCCTCCACCTGGCCCCTATCTCCACCCTTCAGATGGTGCAGATGGATTACTGTCTACTCCGGACATCTACAGGATTACATTATTGTCCCAACAGAGAGCATCCATGAAGCTCCACTGGCTCTTATTTGTATTTTTTTGTGATTATGTTTACATTTTCTTCCTCAAGCCGTCTAATGGAAGTTATTCCAAAGCATTTCCTGGAATTTGAGATATCTATTTTCACCTTAGATGGTATTCATGATGTGTTTTTGTTTTGAATCGAATACAAATGCCGGAGGAAAATCTCTGCGTGTCTCTCTTCCTCTCAGTCTGATGCTCTCTGGACTCGCTGTCTTCATTTCAGAGCCTGGTTATGATACATAGTGTCCTGTTTGCTGGGGAGAATCTGGGTCAGTGCGGAGAGCCCTGGATATTGCAGGCACTAGGCTGGCTTTCCAAAAGAAATACGTCACTCATCACTGTACGAAAAACAACGTTGCTTCAAACCAGCAAGGTCCACATGCCTGACACATCTGTTAAAAGTATCTGTTTGAGTTTGAGCAATGTCACTAGTTTTTGTAGTGCGACTAGTAAAATGGTACAACAGAGCCCAATCCACGCAGATTTTGAACAGGATGGCACGTTGATCCAGATTAATTTTTTTATCTCGATCTATGAAAAGAATTGCAGTAAATTGTTCACAAGAGCACATTTTATTATAAAAACTGACTGATAGCCTTGCCATTATTATAGCTCCATGTCCATTGGTTTTTAAATAAGGTATTGCATCACTGAAGTCTAGACAGTGTGCTTGAATTAAACCAATTTGAACTATGCCGCAAGGCAAGACTTTTTTTGTAATACCATTGGCAATGTAAGTAAGGTTATGATTGAACTTAGTGAGAATTTAAAAAAATGTTTTGCCTTTACTGTTTTTCGAGCAAAGTGGGGCTTGCTCCGCGGACTTCGGTCCGTGCAGCATTCCTGATCCCTGCTGAACTGAGAACTATAGGGAGACGAGAGGGAAGGGAGGGGGAGGCAGAGAAAGAGCTGTGAGGGGAGGAGGGGTAAGGCAAGAACAAGAGAGGAAGTGAGCTTTCATTACAAAGTGCGCCTCGGTTATGGGCATGCCCAGTAGAGTTCGCCTTGCAGCCTGATCCAGCCTCTACATTTGAACAGGAGGTTGCTGCTCTCTCTTTCGCAATGTTATTTTCCCCTCCTCACCCTGTAGTGAGTGCATGGAGAGATATTTTCACTATGGAAGATTGCTGCAAAACAGAACAAGGGGAAATAAAGAAGAAGAGCGAAAAAAAGGGAGACAGACTTCCTCCCTTCATCTCCTTCTACCTCTTCCTGATTCCCTCCTCTGACCAGGACTTTCACCTCAGGAAAAGCGGAGAGACCAACTTCAAAAGGCAGCCAGGAAGGAGCTGGAGTGTGAAATCTGAGAAGAGGAGCAAGATGAGAGGCTGACCGGCGCTGTGTTTGCTGTTCTGTCCAGGTCAGTGGCCAGGAAAGACTGCTGACTCTTTTCCTTTGCCTGTTTTTCTCTCAGAATGCTGTCTACATACGTATATATCGTGATTTGACATCTGCTTGTACTCTAAGTTTAGAAAATGCAGGGTCTAGTGGTGAGGGATTGTGTAACAGGGCTGACTGCAGCGTCTCCTCTCCACCATCCGATCCACAGCGAAAGTCCTGAAACTCCAGCTGCTGCCTCCAGCACTGAACTGTTTGGCTGATCAGCTCAGATGTTCACATGCATGCACGTGTAGAGGGAGGGAAAACTTGGGAATGGGGCCACGTGGTTACGATAAAGGAGAAATCACGGAGACGCACCGTAAGCCGGGTGATCACTCTCACTTTTTGGGGGAAGGGGAGATTGCGGCGGGGGTTCAAAGAGAGAAGTAAATGTCAAGTTTATGGGACTTTAGACCCCATTCTGGAGGGGATTTCTTTCTGTAGATGCTTGAAAATAGGTAGCAGATTGATATGAAAATCAGTTTTCAGTTGTTAATGTAAGGCTGCTTAGTTTTTTACCTCATTTTAATTATATTTTAAGCATTGAGCATTCAGTTGGTTTCACAAATGCATTTTTACTATCATGTAGTGTACAGTCTTTCGTTGTTAAATGTGTTCTCTTAAATCAATGCCGACTTTGCATTTAAATCCTAGAATCCAATATTTCTGGATTTAATCTCGCTATACAATTATTCAGCAATAACGTCAGTGTGTTTTACAGCAGGGATCAGTTTGTGATTTAAAGCCAACAAAGGTCGAAAGGTCATAATCGATGACTTTTTTTTTTTACATAAAAGAGCTGTCAGACAACTCACCTGTCTGGGGCCGTCCGAGGCACCCCTGAGGGCCTGTCCCATTAGCTCCCCCAGCATGCCTTGCCACTGACAACGAAGTGTCAGCAGTGGCCTCCCAGGAGACCGTTGTTGACAGGTTTATTATTCCTACGCTGTGGAAGTGGGGCACATTGCAGATAATGTAGGGGAGAGGAAAGTGAATTTTTCAAGATATTATTATTTATTTGTATTATTACATTCATGACAGTAATCACACTTTTGTTTTATGGCTTTTAATATTTGTTTTTCTTTTCGGGCTGATCTACAACAGTGATCCGGACAAAACACCAGATTATGGCTTGATCTAGATTATATTTCCAATACTAATTCCAATACTCTTAATTAATAAATTAACTGTTTAACTTTTTTAATTATTTCCAAGAGACAACGGTAGAGCCCAGTATTAAAAACTCATATATTTGTTAGATAAGACTCATATAAGATTTTAGATGCTGGATCTATACAACAAATTATTACGAACAATTATGATTATTAATAACCATAATTCTGCATACTTTATGCATTATGTAAATACAAATATGCTTTGACCAGTTTCAAACTCCATGCTCGCTGACTACTAACATTACAATATGTTTAAGTCATTCCTCACCCTTTTGTTGTGGAGATTGATGTTTTGTTCGTATCTCTTCTAAGATATCACCACAAAGTTGCAAGAGTTATCTGTTATTGTCATTTCTGACATACCAAACATTCTGTACTGTAGCTGTCCCCTTCTGCTCATGCTTGAAATAGTTACAATGGGTGTTTCCCAGCTTCGAAAATACATTTTCTTGATGTTTGTAAGAAGTCTCGAAGAAAAATGTTTTGGTGTCCTATACGTTTGTTTATGTTGCAAACTCAACAACTTAGGAACTTTGTCATTTTAAAATTATCTTCTTTGTATTGAGATAATTTAAATAATTTTAAAATGTGATTAAAGCGTAGAAATTCATTATTGACCTTGGAAAAAAAGTGCATCTATTCAAACTGTTGAACAAAGCAGTTTTGTTTAAAATATTAAATTCAGACATTTATTTTATGTAGTTTCTGCCTAAAGTGAACATATCACATCTAGACTGCTGCAAATAAAACGTATTTAAAATAATTTCCCCCCCAAAAATGTCCTATTTTGACAGACATTCTTGGCTACAAACGGGTGCATATTTTGAACATAAGGCAAATAATGAAATAACGTTTGTGTTGAATTGCAAATTGTTCAATCTAGTATCCAAAATTGTTATTTTTTTACATTTTTTTTCTTGGACTAGAGTGCCTTTTTAATAGAGATCCAGTGTTAAAAGGGGTACGTAGAGGGGATGTCTTGCTCGAAATGTTGCTTAAAATGTCACGTACTTTGCACTATTTTTGAAGCTTGACCTATTATAGGGACTAAAATGGAAGTAAAATAATACATTTCTGCAGTACCCCTTTAAGAATCCATTATTTCCATTTGTAAAATGATATGCCCTTTCTGCTATATTCGGGGCAACTAGTATGAGGTATACATGTTGATTTTTCTGTCATCACCCTTTAAAATCAACTGCATTCATTTGTCAGAATATATTCATGTTAATGTAATGAAAGAATCCTTGTGGTGGGTCAGAAACATCACTTGTCATTTCTTAGCAGGGCTATTGTTGCTCCATATGGGGCAAATCAAAAAGCCTATATCAGAACCAAGAGGAGTTCATTTATTAAACTGTCTTTGTGACTCCCTTCTTCTTGGAAGATTGGGTTCCCATGCGTTCCTTCATGGGACCCTCGCCTGATGGCCCATCTGAGGCTCCATGATCCATCACACAGCTGGCGGCCATGTTTTCTGAAAAGGCCGTGAACTTGTTACCTCCCTCAGCCGCCTGCCTGAATGTCAAGCCCATTTTTCCTTTCTGTATGGCCTTCCCCTTCCCAGGATTGCTGTATTATTGAAATAATTGGGCTTCATTCAGTGTGAGCCAGGTTGCCAGTGAAGCTTTTGAATTGAGATACCACGTCTGGTACCGCGATTTCCCTCTCACCTTCCTTTCAGAGCGCCTTCCTCCGCCGGCCTCCCTCCGAGGTCGTGACGGGTCATCACGATGACTCTGGCCTCTGGGTACAATGACCCGACATCCATGGTACATTATCTACAGTGGTTCAGCTCTGTCTATAGCCAATCCCCCCCGCTCCGTTGTCTCGGTGATCTCTAGTTCCAGCCTGTTCGACATGGCACACATTCAAAATGGCAACCTCAAGGGGCTTTTCTTCGTCCGGCAGAATTAAATCACTTTTCTCTCTCTCGTCTTTCTGCCTCTCTGCTGAGTTATTAAGAGTTTAATGAGGGGGAGAAGATAAAAGGAAGCTTATGGTTAGTCGGATTATGGAGAGACTGCCTTTTTGTTTCTGTTGGAGGAGCCACACAGCGAGCATTCATGTGAAATTATTATTTATTTTTTTTACCAGAGGGGAAGGTGATTGAGATGTCTGAGGAAGAGCCAGGGAGTCTGGAGGAGCAGGGGTCATTAAAGTGTCAGAAAACCTCTTCAAATATCCTACATTTTAGTGAGGCGGGAAGCAGAGTTTTGGCAACGCTTGGAGGTACAAACTGCTGCAAGCTATTGTGATAAAACATTATTACACGGCTTAGTTTAATTCTCTATTCTGATTGGTCAATTCGGAAAGTTCAGAGGTTGTTATTAATACTCGGTAACACACTGCTGCTTAGCAAAAATAATGACTGATGCTAAGGAGGATCGAAGGAGAGAAAAAAAGAGGTTAAAAGACAGAGCTTTTGGACGTCAGAGAAATCAACAGAAGGTATGGGATGTTTAAAGACTGGTTAGTGGAAAACAAACTCTAAACAGACTCTTACAGTTAGAAAAAAACCTTGATTAGTGCTTCCATATTTTTCAAGTTACTTTGTTGTTGCATTTCCATCCATCGGTACACAGTGGCACGGAGTATTCTTTTCTTAGTAAAAGCAATACGATAACTTTCAAGTCAATACAATTATTTTCAATCAAAATTGGGAGTCAAGTTGTTTGTTTATCTAGTATGTGGCCCTGTAATAAGCAGGATAATGTCTCTTATTACACAACCTTCACTTCTGGTCGGGCTCCATGATCGCCTTGTTGTCTGTTCTTTTTCCTATAATGAATGCACATTATCCCTTACTCATCGCATGGATTTCACCATTTTCATGAAAAGGTTATCTGGCTCTACAGCCCCAGTGCATCACTTTAATGACTGCAGGATTATCCCCTTACATAAGCCAGTGTGGGCAGTGTGTATTATTAGGGCATCAGACCAGACGCTGGACGACGGGCTTGTTGTTGGTGCAACGCGGGTCAAAATCCGTACTATGTATCAGCTGAGACGAGTAGACGAGTTTTCAACCTCTATCTCTTTCTGTCTCACACACACACTCATGCACACACACTCATGCACACACTCGTGCACACACTCATGCACACACACACACACACACACACACACACACACACACACACACACACACACACACACACACACACACACACACACACACACAGTCACTGAGGTCAGCGCTGCTCTATCTCTCTGGAGCTGTTTGTTAAATTTCCCCCGAGCAATTGTTCCAGCCGGCTGCTACAGAGGCAGGTTTTTGGAGGGACAAAGGTTTTAATCAGCTCTGGCTGCATTTTTGAGAATAGCTTAATTTGGCTTTACCACCAAAAATAGGAATGAAGAAGTGCACAAAGAGGAGCTCCAACTCAACTTCCACACTTCCCTGCGTCACAGCATCATATAACAGATGGCCTGATCATTTTCAGACATGATTGAGTGATTTTATAGTTTATATAACAGTTAGGAATGTGCTTACATTACATACTTAGTCAATGTAAGTGATGGTGACAGATTTGATTATTTTCTGAAAAGCAACACAAGATGTTAAAAGCAATAAGTCAAACACAAATAAATAAGGTTTCAAATGCGTGGGACAACATTTAAAATCAATTATTTATTTTCAAACTTTATTTATTTGCTTTTTTCCACATTAAATCAACTATAGGAGAAGAACACAGTACAGGGTGTACAAAAGAAACAAAAAAACTAAACAAAAAAAGGTAATTTGCTCCTTAAAATAAAAAATAAACAACAAAAACATGTTGTAAATAATAAACAGCAGTCATGGGTACTGACCCTTACAAATGTACATGGTCTCTGCAAAGGTATCATCTTCATTTTGCTTTGTAGAATATTTACCCTATCTTCTTTTTTGCTTCTGGTCCAGTGAAGTGAACAAACTGACATCCAATACAAAGTATCTATAAGTCTCTATAAAATACTTTTAATAGAAAAGTATCTGCTCTGTGTTTAGCACCCAAAAAGTTGAAGCACATCTACGTATCCCCTGAGAACTATATAAAAAGGTTTTAAATTAAGTATATTAATTCATTAAAGGGAACTAAATATATGATACAAATTTCGGTAAGTTTAAATGATGAACTAGTCATTTGAAAACAACATTTTGCGGGCCTTTTTTAAGTAAATGTTCAGGTTCTTGTTTGCACTTTGTGTCTCCACTGGGACATGTCTCCATGCTTTAATGTTCAAAAAGCTCTTTATTGTTCTCATACTGCCTGAAGCACCTCTTTTCCCCCTCTGTCTGAAACCAGAGCCCAGTATGCTCTGATTGGTTAGCTGGCCGACTCTGTTGTGATTGGTCAACCGCTTAGAGATTTCCTGCCCTTTAGCCTATCACGTACAATGAGTTAGAGTGCTAGCCAATAGAAGCGTGAGTGTTAGTGATGTCACTATGTTGCAGAAGTAAACAAAGGAGTCCAATAGAGGCGTTTCAGGCAGGTGGGGGGGGGAGAGAGAAACTCCCTCTGGAGGGAACTTTGGGATTTGCAGACCATTAACATGCACAGAAGCCTATAGAACACACTACAGGCCCCTTTAAGGCCTCTGAGCAGTGAATGTAGATACTGTGGATGAACCCACTCAGGTCACAGTGATGAAGATGATAGAAACGGACAACCATATGAAAAAGTGTGAGATTGCGCAGAAAGATTTTTATATGAAAGATGATCATTCTCAAACTGACCACCGTGACTCTTACTTCTCCACTCTCCAGCCTCCAAGCAGAATATAATGTGCTTGCCACAAGCTGTGTGAGAGTGTGTGTGGGTGTGCGTTTAAGCGACTCCTGCCCTCTTCTCTTTGTACCTCTCTTCATCTCTGTGTGTCTCTCTCCAGCGTTGCACCATCTTTTTTCGTACCCCTCGGTTGTGTCTCGGCGGGGGTGAGAGTCGCAGGTTGACAGCCTCGCAGGTCTCCTCATTACACCGTGTCTGAGCCAGCAGAGATTTATAGAGATGATAAAAGCAGTGTGGAGGGCAATAATGACCACAGGCTGGGAGGAGGAGGAGGGGGGGGGGGCTGTCTGAACGTTCGCTCTGCCTCTGATCACTCTCTGTGCTGCCTAAATGACTTTGCATTGTGTGAAATGAAATGGCAGCAAAGTCATCTTAAATGTCTATATTTAATATTCACATTTCTATTTATATTCCAAAACTCACTCTGTTTCCCAGCATCCTCTGTGACCTCCAGGCGGTCAACAACATGAGGCAACCATCAAATCATTTACATTTTTATTACACTATTACTTATCTATTTTTAACTCTTTATAGCTTTGACATTCATAGTTATTTGTATAAAATTACAATGACATTTTACCGTCAAAACATCTAAAACAACTAAACTTGGAAAACCACTGACTGTTATTCATTTTCACAAAAAACATGATGCATCAAACCTTTACCTCTTAGTAAAGGGGCATACTCAGTGCTTCTGTGAAATTATGTATTTATTCATGATATATATGTAAGCCTTTAAAAACATAAAAAATGAAAGACTTTACTGAAGGTTAAGATTTCACATTTGTATTTATTTATTATTTATTAAACCCAAAAACTGTATGTCGAAACTAAGCAAACTATAAATTGTCATTTACATTTTTTTTTTATGTATTATTAGTTACCTAGAGCATTTAATACTCAGTAATACTTGCTATAAAGTAATGTATTTTGTTATATAATATGACCACTATGATAAGACTATAGAAACAACAAACCGAATGAATGACTGAAGTTTAAGATTTCACAGGATATTCATTATTATTTGTATAAAATGTGACGTTCACCCTAAAAACAAAAGTCTGATCTAGGCAAACCGTTAAATTATTCAAATCAATAAATATAACTCAATGTTTACATGTTTTCATAGCTGCATGCATTTGACCTTTTAAATAACTGCGGGTACTCAAACCATGCAAACAATCTCATTTCATAAAAAAAACATTTAAAATAAACTACTTGATGTATTAAACTCTACATAACTTTGTATAGTCAGTGCTACTGACCAATAAAGGTTTAGCTTTCACAGGAAATTCATAGTTATTTGTATGCAGATACTATGCAATGCCATCAATAAACCTTATTTCTGTACAACAATGAAATCACAATTTCAACTAAGAATTCTGGGCTTGTAATAAAAAAAGTTGTTTTCTGAAATAAAAATCTGTGGGTTGTGGGACATATATAAGCCTCTGAAAACAGGCTCCACCTAGGCCTTAGAGTACATTCACTCAGCCTTTTTAAAGATGGGTTTCTGTATAAACCTATTGGGTGGTAACAGTGTGGGGGGTGCGTCTCCCATCAGTGTGCCTCTTATCTTTTATCCTCTTAGTGTCTCTCTCTAGCTGCCACGCCACCTGTGGCCTCACACTAAAGGACAAAAGAAAGCAGTAGCTCCTATCAACGTTTTAATATGTGGCTGAGTGCTGGATATTCTTAATTGTCCAACTAAACCTCATTTAATTTCTGACCATAAATGTACCTACATCTTAAAATAAAATATTGGCATGGCCTTTCAAACCCACAATTCATGGTCACAAAGTGGAACATGGAACAACATACTGTTCTCTTTTACATGTTCATGCATTGTTTTTTTGTCGGTCGAACACTATTACAGTTACAGAACGTTACTTCCTCCTCTGGGTGTGGCTGCAGTTCCTCACACTGTTGTCTCTGCTTACTTTTTTTAATTCATCTTAACACCTGCACTCCCATTTACCTTCACCCCTCTTGCCCTTAAGAAAAAACAACACTTTAAGCTGGCTGGCATAAATAAAAGCGAAGTAAATAAAAAAGCTAGTGAATTATTGATATGTTCTGCCAGTATTCACTATCTTTTTTTAGAAAATAATAAATTCCATGAATGTTTGAAGCAACATAACTAGCTTCAAAGCAACCTGAGGTCGAACCAGCATGTCTCCATAGCATTCAAAATCCATGATTTAATGAGCAGAAGTCAAAGTAGTCAAAACAAACATCTTTGATGTTCTGGTTTGATAAGATTTGTTTGACTTTAACAAACAATAAAAAAATTGTAATCTGACTTAAATGGTTTTACATCCTTACATTACCTTTTTCCAACCTGCTACTGTATGTGACATACCAAAAGCAGCAGGAAAATGTATTTATGATTTCATTTGTCAGAGAAGAGCTCATTAATGATATACATTTTCAGAGATTTTTTGAAATGCTCACCTAGAAATTGTGTGATGGGTGTTTTCGGACCCAAACCCTTTGTTTAATATTGACTTTTTTTGAGTTTTTCTTGTGGTTTAAAGCTCTTTGCTATATGTGATTGTAGCCATTGTATGCTGTTCTTCGCGTGTTCATGCCAATGGGAGCATGTACTGGTTGAATAGAGGTTTAATCTATTCCTGGTCTATAACTGTTGTTATTACTTTTTGGCCTAGGATGCTTAGAACGCTTGGCATCGAGGATTAGTAAGAATTCCCTCCAAATGTTGAACAGCTATAGTATCCTCTTTAGATGCCATCTGTACATGTACAGTATGTCTGTCTCAAAGTGAAATGCAGAGGCTGGTCCTACCCTCAGGGAGCAGCAAAGGTAAACCAAGCACTGCAAAAAATGAGCCTTTTTTCCTGGACTCCCTCACTTCTGTGTCTCTCTCTGTGTGCTCACGGTTCCATTTTCTGGTCCATTCATATGGTAATGGGGGTCAGGAGATGAGGGGGTTCTCACGTTCAATGTGAAACTTGGCCTTTTGTGTAGCCTCGGCTCAAGCTGCTGCGACAGAGGCCGGAGGTGAAATTGAATTCAGATGAAATTCCCCAGTGAGTCTGGCCTTGGGCTGGACGGTGCTCGACTGGACTGGCCTTGATGAACCTGGGGCTGAGCCAGGGCTGAAGGGATCTACGCCAATTCTAGCCAGTCATCAACGTTTGATTGGCATGTTTGAGAATACCACAAAGATTAGGGGATTTGAAACTACCAGTTTAATGAAAATCTATACCTTAGAGTCGCAATTGTCCAATTATTTAATGTTCATGCCAGAAAGGTTTCAAGTGAAGACAGGTGAAAAACCTCTGAAATGAATTTTTTCCAAAGGAAAACAACCCTATTGCCAGACAAGAACATTGATTGGCCTTGGACACAGTTTATTTGCTTTAATCGCAGTAATAATCAATGATTAATCACGTTTAAAAGTTTAAAATACGAATTAAACTTTTATTTTAGTGGGTGATGAAACAAATACACATGTGGTGTTGTGTTTAAGAAATACATGACAAACTCGTTAGAGAACTCAGGTTTTTTTTAAACTTTATTATAACATGATTTCTGAATTATTGGCATGAAACTGCCAATTTTCCAACACCTAGCTAAAGCACACAGCGAGTTAATGCGTTAACGTTGAAAGTACAGAATCAGACCCGGATATGGCAGCTACATTATGGCTAATGTTAAGGAAATATTGTGGTTAAGGCAAGTGACAGTTTAGATTTCACAGCCAAGATCCAGCAAATCTGACAAATCAGAATGTCACATTTTTATTTTTTTCTACTGAAGTCTACCTGTTAACCGCATTCCAAACAGTGTTAACAGCAAGGTGCATACCTCTTTATTACAAGTTAAACATCAAGCCAAATATGTGTGCAGGAGTATTCATATACTGAAGGTTGTGGGAAATGGTAATTTCGGGAATGACCTTGTCAAGGTAGCTGTGAATTTGTATGAATAGACTCCATTCTGTGTGTAGAACAGCGAGAGTATTTAATCTTCAGCAACATACATTCAACCCTTTCCGTCCTCATATATTTTTGTCCTTGGGGCCTCCAACAAGCAGTCAGAGCTGCATTTGCACATTTATAAAATATGTCAGAAACACAAACATTCGTTCATAAAATAGCCTTGTATGTCATGGTAAAGGAATGAGGTTCGAAAGTGTCCAATGATAACACCATGTTTGTTATCAGAGAACGTTTCCAGCCCTGACTGTGTCCATCTTACACGAGCAGTTACTCTAGTTAACTATGCCACATTTCCCCTCCCAGTGTCCTGTTTCAGGAAAGACAAAGAAATAAGAGTGAGGTGATATATTTCAAACTGCTTTCACATCCACCCACGGCAGTAATTCTGGGAAATAGGAAACTACTATTTCCAGCCAAACTAATTTAGTTGAAGTCCTCAGAGAGAGCAACAACATGCCCTCGGACTGATACAAAAAGGACACGACCAAAGTGTGTTGGAAATGTATAGTTGCATTGCATCATAATTCAATCATATTTGTTTATTTCCTCGTGTAGAGGGTAATGGTCTGGATATAATCCATCAATCTTTTCAGAGCGTTCTCTGGAGACACGCACGCACGCACGCACGCACGCACGCACGCACACACACACACACACACACACACACACACACACACACACGTTATATATTAGGTTTGTGTGTGTGTGTGTGATGGTGAGTGCATTGGGTTCAAACAAAAATCCTGTTTACAGTAGGAGCCTGTGCTTTCTATAGGAGGAGCCAGAGCAACCTGCCTTTCTAACGTATTTACACTTGTACATGAGGGGGGGGGGGTGTATATGGAAGCAATTACAGGGCGGTCCCATTTGGCTCCGGGTGGAAAGAAAAGTAAACCAGCAGTATTGTTAAATATGATTAAACTACCCAGAATCCCAAGAATGGTTTGGGTGGAGGACTGTGCAGGATCCAAAGGCCCAGGGCCGCAGAGGTCTGAGCCCCTACAGTACCTTGTACCTGTATCTGGTTTGGACTAAGTTTATGAGAAGATAAATAACCTTTTAAATAATGATTATCGAAACTTGCATTCATTCATTTTTTTGGACACTTGGTGATGTCACGCATTAGTTTGTGACTACGGTTTTGAATCTTCTAGCATTTTGGCCGTCGCCATCTTGATTTTTGGCCGGGACCGTCTTCGTGTTTTTGGAACAGAATGTACCTGATTGGTGTTTGGCTGTACTTAGTTTCACAGTCAACTAAAAACATTATAATGAACTATCATGATCTGAAAACACAATATGAGAGGGTAAAAGTTCTAAGACGAGAAACACAGACTTTAGCAAAACTGGATTACACTGTGTTAGCGACCTGTCCTAAAGATTTATTGTCAAATATTTATTTTTACAAAGCTAACGTTGTGATAAACTGTATAACTAGCGATCGATACCATAGACTCGCATAGAACACTGAGCTAATAAATGAAGTGAAAATGTTCCTATAACATTCTACGTATTTGTGGCTCTCTGCTGACCATTAAAATAATTCAGGGTTACAACAATTGTATGTTGACCTTACGTTTAACTTTTGCTGTTAAAACGAACTTGGACTTATCTTTTCTCTATTTATGTTTCAAAAATAATAAAATAACATGAATTTCTGAAGACTATTTTGACCAACAAAACATATACACATGCTATCATAAACTTTAGTTTGCAATAGAGTTTAGTTTTTCTAAATATATCTTATCTATATCTATATATAGATTTTTTTGTCAAGGGAACCAAATAAATGGTTTACAAAAACAGGATTCTTGTAGCATCCCATTTCCACTCTACACACTTCTTACAGTGACGTAAGCAAACACATCTAAATGGGTTCTATTGTTTGTTTTTAAATCGCTTGATGGGCTGGCCCCTCACTACATCTCTGACCTCCTACAGGTGTACACCCCCTCAAGGGCTTTGAGGTCGGCTGATCAGCTGCGGCTGGTAGTCCCAAAAACCAAGAAAAAGACCGGGGGAGACCGAGCCTTCTCAGCGGTAGCCCCCAGGCTCTGGAACGACCTGCCCCCCCGTGTCAAATTGTCCCCCACTCTTCAAAGGTTAAGTCCCGCCTAAAGACCCACCTATTTTCCCTCGCTTTCAAGTCAGTCTGAGCTATGCTGTACATATTTGTATGTTTTATTGTCCGTCCATAGCCTTTATGTGCCTTGTATCTATTCTTATATGTGCCTTTTATCTATTCTTGTAATCTTATATCTTGTTATAATGTTATGTTCGTTGTGAAGCACTTTGGCAAACCCTCTGTTTTTAAAATGTGCTATAGAAATAAAGTGGATTGGATTGGGTCCAGCAGACACATAGCGAAATTAGCATTTTAAAGTTTTTTTTTAAAAGTACAATATTTTCTTGCCTTTTAGCTCTCTTTTTGCACTCCCCAAAATAAAAATATTTGCACCCTTGGCATCTTTTACACAAATCGAATCAATATACTGTGTGTGGTATTTGATTAGAATTCAATTAAGTTCCGAAGTGAGGTAACTGAGCTGTGTCTGATGTTTACTAAAAGAGTTTGTGCTGAGTGAAACTTCACTGATGTGACAGGCCCTGAGGAGCCCTGTGACACGGGCTGATGGAGAGTGATTTATATTTCTGCTGGCTGTTTCTCCTTGAATGCTGGCATGGGGCCAAGCACCACAGAAAGTGTTTATTTTGTCATGAGGCGTGTGAGAGGTGCATGCAAGCTGAATGAATGTTCTTTCTCCTCTGCCATCGCTCCAAGCCGCCTTTCTCCAGCCGTCAGTCAGCAGGACTTTGACAGCTCATAGAGGTTCTTCTTTTTCTTCTTCTTCTTCTTCTTATTTGTCTACGATGTTGCATTATACTGAACAGTATTAAGCTTACAGTATAGCATTTGGCAGACTTAACTCCCCACAGAAACAATCATTACATGTTTACTAATATTCCTTGTGTATTCTTTAAGACTTGATTTAGTTAAGACTATTGTAGTATATTTAAGTTGCTACATTTTGGAGAGAAATTCCCTCTGGGGGTAACTTTTGGATTTTAGCCTTTGCAGACCATTTACATGCACACAAACTTATAGAACACAGGGAACAGAAACCCCCCAAAAAGCACAACAGGGCCTCTTTGTAAACTGGAAATGTCCAACAATACAGGAAGCAGTCTAACTCTTTTCCATTTCCACAATGGAATTAGAAGCGTTTCATGTTACAAGCAAAACTGGAAATAGTTGATCAGTGTGATTTTCGGCTTCATTTTCATTATACTTGTTGCTTGTAGTTTCTGGAGTGTTTCATGTGTTAGCCTGCCTAGCCGGACCGATGATTGACAACTGATAATGAATTGTGGAGAAATGTGAGAGGCCAGCACAGCAAGAGGAAGTGCAATGAGGGAAGATAGGGAGAAAAGAGTGCAGTCAATTAAAGCAGAGCTATAGAGGAAGAGTAAGAACACTATCCCCAGGACTACTTTATTTCATGGTGTAAAAATGACTGCTTCTCACCACAAACTATCGCCCCCTGTGACAGGTAATTATTTTGGCGACCAGCAGACCTCCCCAGAGCCTCCCTGCCAACCCAATATCTGCGCCGCTCTCAGGGGGCCATCTGGGCTCGGCTGCCACAGATAAGTGAGAGGAATGTGGTGCAGCCGTGCTGTGATGTGAGGGATTCGGCCTGGAGCTTAGATCCTGAAGGACGGGCTGCACACGGACTTTGAACATAATGGAAGAATGGAGGGTGAAGACGTTAGGAGGGCGTGGCAGACAGCAGGTGTGTGTGTGTGTGTGTGTGTGTGTGTGTGTGTGTGTGTGTGTGTGTGTGTGGTGGTGTGTGTGTGTTCATTCAATACAGTGTGACATCAGAATCCGCCCTATCATTCAGATGTTTAAAGCAAAAACAGATTTCATAAAGGTGTTTTTAGAATGACCTACAACTAGCATTTGACATTCATATTATGGGGGTTACTACCGCTCTATAATCCAATGTTTTTTCTTTATGGCAGAATATATATATTCGTAAGAACTAAGTTGATATTGTAAGTAGCCACAATAACCTTGTGTACATGATGTAATGTTGAATACATTTCATATCACAAATGAGTAAATTGCCCTTTACTATCTATTTAAATTTCACACATTGCTCAAAGCAATTCATTTTGATGCAGAACATTAAATGAAGAGAATTTTGCTAGTTGTATTAGCTGTATTAGTTTGGTAAAAACGAGAGGAATCGGTTGTAATGCAGAAAACTCGATTTATTTGAAAACATGGAAACATAAGAGCTAATCAAAGAGAGAAGGCCAATCTGTAAAATTAAATTGAACAAGGTTCACTTTAAATTAGGCAGATACAGTAGGTCCTACCATCCCTTTTCCTGCCTTTTTAACCTTTCACTGTGACATTGGATCATAACTTGTGCAAATATATACTGGAAAGCTGAGCTCATACTTCTGTGAACCTGCCTATACAGTGAATGTGTGCATTCTTTTGATATGCAAACTACATGTTTTTCTTTATTGGTGCTTGCTAGCTTGAAAATCGCATTGTTTGTTCGCCACATCATACTCTGCATGAAATCAGAACTCCATGGCCATGTCAGTGTTTCTCTAAGCTTTCTAAGGCATTGTCGATGCTAATTAGTTAGTGCTTTAGTCAGCTTGCTGCAAGACAACAGTGTGCATTACATTCCACTGGATTGGGGTGGTAGATGTGCAGTTGAAAGAGAGTTTCATTGCTTTCTGCTCAAGAGTTTAGAACAACTACACTTACTGAAGAAATATGTATGAATCTGTAAGTCAAATACAAAATGGTTATAGTTTGGTGTATGAGAAACGGTCATGCTTTCCTTTCCTTTAGGGACAGAAGTAGTTACTGAAGATTTCTTTGAACTTCTGTTGTACCAAAATAGTGTATGTACACGTCTCGGTTTTATAGCATACTGTATTTGCAAGTTTCTGATGTCCTCACTACTGTTTAACATGCATTGAGGTCTGTTCTTACAGTTGGCATGTATAAATGCAAATGATGTATCAGACTGATGTGCAAAGTCAAACAACAGAGGCGATCGACAATGTCAAACTAAGTAAACATCACACAATCAAAGACAAAACATGCACAAAGTCAAGTCAATGTGCAGCAAAAAGAACAAGTGTAAACAAAGATGAAACGTGACATTGATATATGCAGTTTGAACTGAAACTGCTGAAGTTCCACTTCAGGATTACAACAAAAGCAGAAAATAACCTTGATGCATATAACATCATTGTATCGGTTCGTTTCTAGTGTAAAAACATTTATGGATGGCTCAGATTTTTGAAAACATGACAGTAAGTTCTGGCAGGCTATCATCATGTTAAAGGATTAGCTAAACTTGTTTGGGGAAAAGCTTGGTCAACGAACCATTGATTGATTGGTCAATCCATTTTGCGTATAGATAGATTCTTGATAGGACAGGCCGGGGCTAACTGGTTAGCATGCTAATTTCAGTAGATATTTCTGCAACAAGATATATAAATTGCCCATTGATTATTTTCTTTTGCGCATCCCAAAGAAACAGAGGTAAGTATTTCGCCTCAACAACTGGGTCAATACAAACAGAAATGACATTTATTAATTATAGTTTTTTTTAAAACGCACTAACTAAAGTTGGCAAATCTGCTCAAACACTGAGTTTGTGTCAAATTATAACTGCTTTAAAATCTTCACACAGCTTTTAGTTTTCATTAGCCATGTGTGCGCTCCTTTTGACACTAACCCAGGGGCTTTACAGTACATATGTGGTACTTTTTGTTTTAACGACAATAATAATATTTGTTTGCAGCATGCACAAACCATCCTCTACCATTTTAAGCACCTAGATCCTTTAGAGCAGGGGTCCCACGGCCCCCCCAAATGACTCCTGTTGGAATTTGCAACCCCCCAAAACTTTGAAACTTTAATTATCGCTGTTGCCGATCTTCCCCCCTGCCCGATCTGTACTGTGCACTGCCATACGTCGGCAACCCAACTAGGACACTTGACACAGTGGCGTTTGGCAAAGCACAAAAAGAAAAATGGATTTAACTTCTGTTTGGCAGTTATCATACTGAATAAATATTTACTGTGAATGTATGCTGTGTGTGTGTGTGTGTGTGTGTGTGTGTGTGTGTGTGTGTGTG
>NW_011350948.1:73867-75642 GCF_000735185.1 Notothenia coriiceps
TTCGTATAAACATAGGTTGGGTAGCAGGGACTGCAGTGTTAAGTGGTTGTATTCAATTAACAAGACACCGAGTTACCGGAAGGGACTTGAAGGGAAAGTGTACAATTAACTTCTGTTAAAGATACATGATACGATGTTTGTGTGTGTTGAAGATGTTTAGGGGGAATGAGTATGTGTCCTGTCAAAGAGTCCTCTGTCATGACTCCAAATCATTGATTGGGGGATCTGCCTAAGGGCAGAGGGACAGAAAACACACACACACACGCGCACAGAAGCAACATGGAATCAACAACTGCGGACTTACTACTTGGGGTCCCGCCCAGAAGTGAAACCGACCAATGGAATACTGCCAACTCACTGTCTAGCTCGCTCAGAAGTGAACTCTGTGTATAAATGTTGTGATCATTTTGAAGATTGGCGCTCTTGTTTCTGAATGGCCGTTCCTGAGACGTGTCTCACACGGTGGTAGAACCTGAGCCCGGACTACTCTGCAGAGTGCTTCGTGATTCGGTGATGTATTTGTATGTTTGCACCATTAAAGCAGATTATTGTTTAACCCTTATCCTGGCTGCTTTGAATTGTTCCTTTTTTTGAGAACCCGCTCATATAGGAACGGCGCGGAGCAGAGATTCTGCCCCAACAGCCTACAGCACGTCTTTTTGCAATAGGGCCTGGCTCATTTCGTGGCATCTGCAGGCAGTGCAGGCAGTGGCAAGTACTTCCGGCATCTGCCATAGAGGCCACTACTCCGTGGCATCTGTGGCATATGCCACAGATGCCACAACTTGCCGAGGCATCTGCTGCTGCTCAACGGAGTTGTCACAAGATGCCTGAGTAAGAGAAGGTCAACTGTATAAATGTGTAGCTGCCACTCGCCTTCCGTGGCAAATGCTGCTATTTAAACCCGTATTTATCGTGTAAAATGTCGCTGTTTAGGCATGACTTTATCGAACTGATCTGTACACAGGACTGATGTACGATCTCTATTTTTCAAAAAGAGTATACATTATCATTTCTATTCAATTTTACTTGGAGCATGGTTTGCTAAAGTAAACAAACGTGCTATGTTTATGATGAAATATTGGCGAGTGAGGGTTGCAACGCCCTTGGCAATTGTCGCTTCTTGAGGGGAGTTTCCACTGCTTGCTACGATAAACCAAGTGAATTATGACTAGTAAAGACAAATAATTAACAAATAAATATCTGTATTGACACAGCAACGTGTACACTGGTGTTATTAGACTTGGCTACAGACTTAGGGCAGCTGTAACTGATTGCAGTTGCCACTGCTAGTGAGATGCTAAGGTTCACTTTATAAATTAGGCAAAGGACAGTTATATTTGATTGTCCACATGTATAAATGTGTTATTTTAAATGTAGGCATACTTACTTAATTAGGGCCCGAGCACGGAGCGCTAGGACCCATCGGCGTCCTAGCACGAAGTGCGAGGAACCTATTGTTCTCCGTGGTATTATTATTATTATTGTAAGGAATCATATTTCCTGTTTTTGAGGGCTTTAGGATGCTGAGAAAGCTGTATAATTTTGCACGGGCGCCAGGACCGGTAAAAATTGCAACATTCTGGAGTCAATGGGTTAAAATATGACAACGTGCTCGCTAGCGCCACCTATCAAAATCCCATTTCGGAATAAATGTACAAAGTCGCACCGTAACTCCGAATGACCTGAAATTTTGCACACATATCCGGGTGGACCTGCTCTACAAATAATCCTCTTGGAACCCTAAGCTCCGCCTACATTCTTTAAATTTAAAT
>NW_011350948.1:75682-76050 GCF_000735185.1 Notothenia coriiceps
CCCCTAAGCTCCGCCTACATTTTTTTTCTTCTAAATTAGCATAATGTTCAAAACAGTTAAATATTCACTTAAATTTCAATTTTCAGTTTTTCAACACCAAACTTCATATCCCGCATCGGTTGAGGGTCAGACACATTACCGTAGAAAATGAGCATGTTAGGATGATAAATATTGCCGCCGTCAATCAAAACGTACTCGCAAAAGAGGCGGGGCTTAGAAAGAAATGCTCATAACTCAACAATGTATCCAAACAACACAGATTTCGGTAGATAGGTTCAGACTGTCTTGTGGAATAAGCACTACAAAGCATTTTCATTTTGGACTATAGGGGGTGCCAAAAACACCAATTTATAACTCAATAGCGGATG
>NW_011350948.1:76095-79394 GCF_000735185.1 Notothenia coriiceps
AAATTCCAATTGCGGGACAAGTCGCCCCTATCCAATATGGTCTTAATTGGCGGGAGCCTTTTTGAAAATCACTGGCGAGGTGGTGGGAGGGGTCGTAAGTACGTATCCACAATTTTGCGATCTTACATGGCGCACATTGCTCAAACTGGCTCGCATATAGTTTTTCCGATATTCACGAAACGCTGTTACCATTATATTTGATGTGCACAAGCTATTTCAATTGCCTTCCATTAGCCCGCGCCCGGAAGTCGGCCATTTGAAATATGGTGCGCCGCTTTTTCGCCGCATTTAAGCAATTCTTGCCAACTCCCTCCTAGGGACAGGGATCGCGGACAAAAAATCCAATCCGGGACAAGTCGCCCTATCCAATATGATACTTATTGCTGAGCTTTTGGAAAGACTCACTCGTGCGACGGTCGTGTAACCGCGGATACAATTTTCCTTTACCATGGCGGCAAAGGTGCTCACTGCGTCGCATTTTTTTCGATATTCACGAACGGCCGTGTATACCATGTGATGTATGTTGCACACTCTTTCAAATTGCTCCATAGCCCTGCCCCCCAGGGAGTCCGGGCCTTTGCAGGAAAATGGTGCGTTTTTCATGCATTTTAAGCACATTTCTTGCGACTCCTCTAGCGGGACATTGAATCGGCACACTTCTCATGCAGGGAACGCACAGCGCTACACTTGACAACACACAACAGGGTCTAAGCATAATAATATCGGGCTCAGCCGCTTGTATTTTTTTATGTGCATCACCTATAGGTTGATGAAAAATCTCTAGTTTATTTGTTAGTATGCCTAGGCCTACAAATAAAAGTGTGGAATGTTAAGGCCTGTTACCATAGAATTATTGAGCAATATATTGTATACACCTGTTCTTCTTTCTGCAGCGCTCAGCAGCTGTGCTCACTGTAACATGTCACAGAAGCAATACCCTAACATCCAGGGGAGATGTGATTAGTGAGTAAACAAACAAACGGTAAAGGGCAGAAAGTCTGATGCACATTTGATCATCTTGAATAACTTATAATCACAACGGGAACAGTTTGCAGAGCTGTGCTTCGTTGACATCCAGCCATGCGTCACGCCTCTTTTAAACATCACTGTTGGCTGAAATCGTCTCCGGAGAATACTTCAGTGTACCCTCGGTTATAGCTCCTCCAGAGACACTCCTCTCTCCTCTAAATCAGTGTATCCTCGGTCACGGCTCCTCCAGACAGCCTCATCGATAATCGATCCTCGACGAGCCTTCAGAGAAATTAGTTTTCCTTCCAGACCGCGCGCCGACATCCGTTTCCGGGTTGCTGCCGGAGGACCTGGGAGTCTGGGACGCGAAAGTAGAGAAATGACAAACGGCTCATTTCCGAGGACTCGCGCGCGTCTGCTTGACGCCGGGACGACCGGCCGCCCTCCCCGACAGGCGCACGGACGCGAGGGCCCGCTCATCACTGCGCGCACAAATGCGACCGCAGTTTTATATTATTTTTAGTCACCATCTTTCCTGTTTTTGAGGCCTTTAGGATGCTGATAAAGTTGTATAATTTTGAACGGACGCTAGGACCGGTAAAAATTGCAGCATTCTGGAGTCAATGGGTTAAAATATTCCAACGTGCTCAATAGCGCCACCTATCAAAATCCCATTTCGGAATAAATNACATCCAAGCAAGAAAAACGGACTGAGATATAATTATGTGGTTTTCGTTTAGGGTAGTATTATTAGGGCCCGAGCACGATGTGCTAGGACCCGACGGCGTCCTAGCACGAAGTGCGAGGAAACCTATTGTTATTCCACGTATTATTAGGGCCCGAGCACGTAGCGCTAGGACCCAACGGCGTCCTAGCACGAAGTACGAGGAACCTATTGTTCTCCGTGGTATTATTATTATTATTATAAGGAATCATATTTCCTGTTTTTGAGGGCTTTAGGATGCTGAGAAAGTTGTATAATTTTGCACGAGCGCCAGGACCGGTAAAAATTGCAACATTCTGGAGTCAATGGGTTAAAATATGACAACGTGCTCGCTAACGCCACCTATCAAAATCCCATTTCGGAATAAATTTACAAAGTCGCACCGTAACTCCGAATGACCTGAAACTTTGCACACATATCCGGGTGGACGTGTTCTACAAATAATCCTCTTGGAACCCTAAGCTCCGCCCACATTTTTTCTCTTCTAAATTAGCATAATGTTCAAAACAGTTAAATATTCACTTAAATTTCAATTTTCAGTTTTTCAACACCAAACTTCATATCCCGCATCGGTGGAGGGTCAGACACACTACTGCAGAAAATGAGCATGTTAGGACGATAAATATTGCCGCCGTCAATCAAAACGTACTCGCAAAAAGGCGGGGCTTAGAAATAAATGCTCATAACTCATCAACAATGTATCCAAACAACACAGATTTCGGTAGATAGGTTCAAACTGTCTTGGGGAATAGGCACACCAAAGCATTTTCATTTTGGACTATAGGGGGCGCCAAAAACACCACCAATTTATAACTCAAGAGCAAATGGACTAATTATTATTTATGTTTTTTAGACATACTCTCAGGGTGACTACAAACTCAGATTTNCGCCGTCAATCAAAACGTACTCGCAAAAAGGCGGGGCTTAGAAAGAAAGGCTCAAAACTCATCAACCATGTATCCAAACATCAAAGATTTTGGTAAATAGGTTCAGACTGTCTTGGGGAATAGGCACACCAAAGCATTTTCATTTTGGACTATAGGGGGTGCCAAAAACACCAATTTATAACTCAATAGCGGATGGACTATTCTTTTTTTTTTTTTTACACATACTCTCGAGGTGACTACGAACTCAGATTTAAAGTGTCGCAACAAATCCAGAATGTGGGCGTGGCCTATAATTTTTTTAAAATTGCGATAGCATAAAATGAGCTGAACTTGGGACACACGTCAGAGCCCATGACCTTTTCGAGAATGTAAAAAAAAAACGTAATTTTTCAAAAAAACTGCTCACTAGCGCCCCCTAATGTGTGGTAGTCACATATAGTTTCTCAGAACTTCACAGATTTTGGCACAGACATCCCTCATGGAATTGCGGACATATTTGTGAATAGATTCCATTAGCCCCGCCCCCCCAAAAGTTGGCCATTTTGAAAGATGTGCGTTTTTCATGCATTTTAAGCACATTCTTGCGAACTCCTCCTAGGGGAATGATCGGAAAAATTCTAGTCCAGGACACGTTCAGCCCCTATCCAATATGATGCTAAATTGAGAAGAACATTTTTGATAGCTCAATCGTGGAGGTCGTAAGCTAACAGCGAATACAC
>NW_011350948.1:79436-91703 GCF_000735185.1 Notothenia coriiceps
TATCTTGTCGCAATACAATCCCGACCGTCGCCCGGCGAAAACCTTACCCCGGGGTTGAAAAAATTATCGTTCCGTGGTTTCTTTGGTCGTGTTGTAAACCCCGCTCGTCGGAGGGGTAATTTTCGGGTCGGGAACGTTTAATTCTTTCCGCCCTTTTTTGACAAAACCGCCCCCGGGCGTCCCAGCGCGCCTTCCTTGGATTTTGGACAGTGACAGTTTTGGTTATGCCCACCTTTTTCTTGTCTTAAACCCCCTTTTCTTACCGGGTTTCATTGGCCGCTCGGGACGTCGGGCGGGAGGCTTTCGGAAACCTTTTTTTCCCCTGGGGGTAAACGGTAATGGTTGACTTACTTTTTTTGGTGTTCATTCGTCTGGCTCCCGGGGCACGGGGACTTTAGGGCATACAACGTTATATATCTAACCCCCTTTTTTTCCTTTAAAACTTTCGGGGGTCCTTGTTTAAGAAATACAGGTCAGGTGGATTGGGTTGTGGGGGTGGGCCCCACCTCTGTTAAATTGGACGGGTTCACCTAGAAATTGAGGTAGGGTTAGTTGGAAAGGGGATTAACTTCCTTAAATACAGGGTACCAAACTGTCTGGGGCCCCCCCCCCCGAAAAACGGGAGGTTATTTTTACCCCTTTTTGTTCCCCCTTAAATTTGTCAAACGGACAAACTTTTCTTTTCCCTCCGTCCTGTGAGGGGGTGTTTATTAAAGGGACACACTTGGGGCGGTTCGGGCCCCCGGGGCGTTACTTTGACGGGTTTTTTGGAGGTTCGCTTTTGTGAGAGTTACAACATATTTTATCATTTTAAAGGTTAGTTTCCAAGCGGGGTGGTTGTTCGGGCCAGGATAAGGGCGTCCTGACACCGCTTCCCTACTTTTCGGCACGCGGTTTTGGGAGGAGACGGGGTGTTGGCTTCCCACGGGGGCGACCCGAAGCGTCGGCTCCAACCCGGAACGTGCGAAAACCCAATCTTTGACCCTTTCTTTTTAACCCTTCCTCAAAGATGTTTTGAGCAATGGGCCGTGACCCAGTCGGTTCTCACCCTGGGACTCAGGTTAAGGGGACCTTAAATTTTTGTCGGGGGTTTGGAACCCCGGCCTGGTGAAGTCAGGGGGATTTGTTACCTTATTTTTGTGCGGCAGGACGGGTTTCACGCCACCTAGGTTTGTAAGGAGTAACCTTACCCGTAAAACAGCGTTTGACCTTTTCAAATGTCCCGGGGGCTTCTTTTTACCTTCTCCCCCCCCTCGGGGGGACGTTTGTTCAAAGGTGGGGACGGACCTTTTGTTAGGGGTTTTTTGTTAGGACTTTTGCCACCCGGGAAATGGCAAGCGCCCTCAAGAGGGGGTATTTTATTTGGCGAGTGACGGGTTTTGCCCTTTACGTTAGTGGCCAAAAAAGCGGACACTGTATTCTTGCTTTTTCAAATTACCCAGAGGGTTTCCCTACCACCCCAAAATTCTAGGAAAATATGTTTTCAAACCTCCGACCCCTTCGCGCTCTCTCAACGCTTCTTACCTCGGGGGAAGTGGCTGTTAGTTGGACTTGAAAGCGCGACAGGTTTCTTTAGAAGGGTTCCCTTTTCCCTTAAATTGTTCCAAAACCTAGAGTTTTCCTGGGGTTCGGGAGGCGAGGTGCGGTTCTAGTGTTGACCGTTTACGGTGGCTGGTCCAATGTTTGGAGGTAAAGTCATGCTGGTATAATAGTTTCTTTTTAGGTCGGGAGGGGGTTTCGCCGTGACCAACCGGTTAGGGTTTTGTTTCGGGTTGCGGTTTGGGTTGGGACCCTGGCAAGTCGTTGCTGATCTGGGACGACAGGGGTGAGGCACGGTGTTAAATGTGGTCTGTTAAGGGTAGGGACCGGACGCCCGGCCCCACCGGTTTCGGGTTTCCCAAAAAGGGGTGTAATTAGCTTGGGATGGAAACCCTTGGACAGGAGGAACGTGACAAGGGTACCCGTCTTGGTTCGGGGTAAAAACTAAAATTTTGGCGGACGGGTGGAAATTAGACGGGGTCAAAAGTTTAAAAAACCAAAAAAATATGTCCGGGGGTACGGTTAGGGTATATGGGTAAATAAAAATTAAGGTCTGTATTTTCAATTAATAGAAAAACCTTTCACCAGGCAAGAAGGGCTGGTTAACCTTATTATTCTACTACGTTATGGGTAAAACGTTTCAATTCAGAATTATTTCGTATGTTTCTGTCTTTACATATTATTAAAAAAATAAAAGAAATTTATATTTACAAAAAGGGAAGAGGTCCGGCATTCAAAACCAGCCAAAGGGTCCAACCCTTAATAAAACAAGGTTCAAACCGAGGGGCTAGTCTTTAGCAGGAAGGGGAGGCAACCATTAAATTAAAACGGGGCTAAAAAAATTTAGGTGTATTGTTGTAGCGGGTTTTGGGGGGGCCGGAATGGAAAACTCGGGGGTTACAAACAAAAAAAAATTTTGTCAACTTTAGGGAACAACCTTAACAAAAGGGGTACGGGCGGGCAGGGATATTAAGGGAAACTATGTCCCCGGGGGTGGGGGTTTGTAAATTAACCCTCAGGTTGGTTGTTTTCAAGGGTGAGTTATTCAACCGAGGAATTTAATGCGGGGAAAGGTAGGAAGGAATTTTTTTATTTATGAAAGGTGTAAGTAAGGTCAACAACTGGTCATCAACCAATCGGTAAAAACTCCTGCAAAAAATTTTGAAATTAATTGGCGACCAACGGGGCACACAACACACACACCAACACCCCCCCCCATTGGGCGACCAAAATGGTCCGTGCCCGAAAAGTGTTGGCTAGCGGGGACGGCTTTTAGACATTGCGGCGTAAGCTACTACCCCAAGGCGGGGTATGCCCCCTTGGGTTGGATGTTCCCCGTGACAATTATTCCCTGGGGTGGAAGTTGTTCAACCCCGCAAACCCGTTTTCGGTCTTCTTCTTTTGTGTTTTTTTATGGCTTCTTTCCTAAAAATTAACAAATCTGTGCCCCTTTGAAGTGAAATATTATTGTTTAGAAAAAAAAATACCCCAGAAAAAAATAAAAACCCCAAATCATTACCAGGGTCTTATTTCAAACTCTGGTTATCTTAATTTGAAGGAACCAAATCTTTTGTCGATATACGGGGGGTATTAAAAAACGGTATGGTAATTGTTCTTTTAAATAAGTTCAATTACTTTTAATTGGACGGGTTGTCTCAAATTTTAGGGGGTAAAAAGAAAACAACGGGAAACCGGTTGGGCGGGTGACAACAGTTCACATGGGGATCAACAAAACGGCATGCTTCCCACAAGGGGTCTAGATACCGTCTGGTAGGGGGAAGCGCTGGTAGGTTTTGTCAATGTCTAAGCCCGTCCCCCCTTTTTCTAAGCCTGGTCGCCTATTAATCAAAAAGTTTTTTCCAAAAAAACCCCCCCAACGTTTAAGGGGTTGTCCTCCAGGGGTACCCCCCCCGGGACCCCACACTTTTTAACCCTTGAGGGGGGAGGTTTTCCTAGGATTCCGGAAAATTTTACCCATTCTCCTACCAAAAACACCTTACGAACGTTTTTGTTTATAATAATACCCAGCAATTTTGTTTTTCAATTTGGGTGTTAATTTTTACAATGCAAATTTTTTCGGGGGGGGACCCAATCACCAGGTTTTTCCTTTTCGCGTGTGTTTTACCGGATTTTTTGGATTTTTCGGACACACCTTCTCAAATTTTTCGTCAATATTAAAAACTTTTGTGTTTTGAAGGGTACAAACTCAGTCCTTTATAAACGGGTTGAAATCCAAAATCAACGCAAAATTTTTTTGGATATTAAATTAATTTCAGTTAAGGGACAACATTAACTTTTGGGTCAACACTTTTTTTCCGGGGCTTTATGAATGGGAGTAACAAAAGAACCCCCTATTACGGCTTTCTTTTTATTAGTTTCCGTTAAATTATTAGGGACCCCTAAACCGGGGTCTTTTATGGATGACTTTATTCGTACGGGTTGGGTCATTGGGGGCCCGACCCAGATAGGTTCTAGGATAGGATATATCGTTTTTTACCCTAATTAGGTTATTAGTTACCCCAAGCAACTGGTTCGGAATAAAAAAAGGGGGTTTGATTCAAAATCGATTAGGGAAAATCTCGTACTACCTTTTTATCCGGGGGCGGTCTTTGAATGGGACAGGGTTACAAAAGTTTTTAGAACTCGGGTTTAGGGGTATTTACCAAAAAATGTGATCTTTGATGGGCTTTTATGGGTTCTCAATTATTACGGTAGTTTCCATAAGGTACGAAAAACAACCCATTAGACCTTTTCAACCCCTTTTTGCGAAGGGTCGTTCAAAGTAAAGGGTTTGGACGGGGTATATAGGTTTACATGGTGAAAAGGGGTAGACAAATGTGAAAAAGAAAAACCTGAACGAGGTGTAACTTTGGAACTTGAACAAACGGGTACCAAACACAGAAAAACCTAACCACAACTTACAATGAAATTCCAAAACCCTTGTGACGGCTAGCCGGGAGGTGGACAAACAAAAAAAACCTTGGAAATCGTTGTAGGTAATATCCATTGGCTTTGTTTGCCTTTGCAAGGTGTTGTTTCTTTATGAAAAAGTCCCGATCGCGCCCGACTGTTTCTGGGTGCATGGTCTGTTGGTGTCTCTTCATTTTGCTGGGTTTCATGCTTTCGTTGGCTAGCTTCTCTCTGCATATCACACACTCTGGGCGGGTTTTGTCCGTTCCCTCCATGAAACCGAAGTTAAGATAGCTCTCTAGGTAGGTCCTCATTTTCTTTTTGATTGCAGATGAGCTGTCATCTCCTTTACGTTTTTCAGACATTTTTAGACAAAAATATTCACCTTATGAAGTCGGTCGCTAGCTAGCAAGCGCAGCAAACTGTTATTATTATGAAAGCTGACACAGTAACGTCAATGTTGGCGCCAATCGGAGGAGTATCAGATGAATTTTTAGAATTTTAATTTTAGTTAATCAATTAATTTCTATATTTTATTGTAATATAGACAAGGCTTTTAGCGCCAATCATGTATTGCGTTACAATATGTAAAAAAAATGATATGTACAAAAAAAATGATATGTAATTTTATTTTATTTTTTTATTCTAAATATGATATTAGGCCTCAAATCATCTGAGGTCTGGCGCCCCCCCTGCGATCTTTGGCGACCCCCAGGTTGGGAACCACTGCTTTAGAGTATGGAACTTTCATTTTGTAATCTTCACTCCCAACCGAACAGTAGCCTACTTTCCTTTTTCATCTGAGCACTGACTCTAGAAACATTTATTGGATTCTTCTAACAGCTTCCGCCATACTCCTAGCTGCTGCTCCGTTGCTATGGCCTCTGTCCCCTTTTATCGCTGGTTTGTTGACTTAAAATGCATCAGTGGGGGTAATTTGCCTTAGCCTCCAAACACCAGAACTTTGATATACTGTGAAAGAGAGTTTCCCCTGGTTGTTGGAAAGGGCTTGAATGTAGCAGACATTAATTTATATGTAAAAGTCCTCTGGCCTTAATCAAACACCATTTGTTGACTGTGATTTACAACTTTAATAAAATCTTAAGGAAGAGGCTAACAGATTAGTGTAGTGCAGAGGAAAGAGAATGTAAGGTTCTAGCTGAAAAATGTAGCATACTAGAAAAGGGGATACATTGTGAATATAGAAAATAAAATGTTGTGAATCAACACAGATCTGGATAAATAAAAAAGTAGTTTGTTAACCTGCAGTGTCTATATGATTGATAGAGAGCCTCAGAAGCAAACAAACATATTTGTTTTTCAGTGTGAGGCACCAACTTTCTGTCATGCATCACACATCAGTCAGTCAGCTCTGCATCAGGTCATCCAACAGTCAGTGCTTCAGTCAGTAAGTTCATGATGCGGCCAGGCAAGCAGGCAGCTAGTCAGTGTTTGGGTGAGCATGAATAACACATAGTGTACAAAAGAAGGCTTTAGAAGTATCAAGCTCCTCAGTTCCTCTGGGCACAACACAACTCATTTTACTCTATCTCTCAATTATTCCTCTTTCAGACAACTTGCTGCATTTCTTCATCTTTGCTCCCCTACCTCTCTGTCTGTTCCTCTGTCTCTTTATTATGCACCTTAGTGTCTTTTACATGGTTGGAATAACAGACATTTTCAGGATCATATTTGTATGTTTTGTCTATGCTGTGACGTGTTTCCATGCTTTTTTCTCGACTTTCTGTACTGCAGCACCTCATTCACCCTCTGTCTAAAGCTAGAGCCAAGTCTGCTCTGATTGGTTAGCTGGCCGGCTCTGTTGTGTTTGAATAATTTGAACTTTGAGCGCAGTGCTCTGTAAACATTTTGAACGGTGCATGTCGCCGAGGGACATGCCAGCACAGAGCTGGTTTACTTCGGATGATGTGAATGCAGCTAAAGCCTATCCCGTACATTGTGTTGGAGCGCTAGCCAACAGAAGCAAAAGTGTTACAAAGTGATGTCACTATGTTACAGGAGTAAAGAAAGGAGTCCAATGGAGGCGTTCCATGCAGTGGGGGGAGTGTTTGGGAGAGAAACTCCCTCTGGAGGACGCTTTGGGAGTTGTAGCCTTTGCAGACCATTCATACGGAGCCGTGCATGGCATTTACAAGAAGTAGTGCAGACATCTTTCAATCAGAAGGTTGTTGGTGTGATCCAACATGTTGATGAATCCTTGAGCAAAAATATTTAACCCCTGGTTGTTGCCGATGGTCAACAGTGTGTAAATGTGTGAATGTTCAATCCTTGAGCAAATGTGGCACATTGCTCTGTATGCATAAGGTATGAATGGGTGCTTTATAACTTGCAGTATGTACAGTAAAGCGCTTTGAAGAGTCGGATAAAGACTGGATAAAGCACTTTATAAATACAGTCCATTCACATTTTACATGCACAGAATCCTATATAACACACACTACAGGAAAGAGAAAACACAAAAAGCACAATATGGCCTTCATAATCAAGCCATAAAGACAGCCTGAATATCATGTCATTTTCTTCTTTTTTGTTTTTACATGCCAGATCTCACAATTGAAACAGACGCTTTCCTCTTGAAGTTCACTGGGTTCATTGTGTCGTGTTTCTCCATTTTCTCCTCGGCTGCCATCTCTATTTATTTTACCGCCTTCAGTGGAAAAAAGTCATCTCTTGCCTGTGTGCCTGTTTCACACACACTTCCTCTCCGCTTCCTCTCTCTGCTGAGCCGTTAAAAAACACTCAGTGCGGTGCTCTATACGTGCCCCAGCAGAAGGTGCAGTATACTCTGGCAACTATAGCAACTTATGAGTTATTGCCCTGCAAGAGAGCCTAGAGCTGGAACACACTCAAAGGAAAGGGGAGGGGGGGGGGGGGGGGGGGGTTGTCCTCCGTCGGTGGTGACACTGCAGTGTGTGTGTGTAGGTACAGGGTGTTGCATTACTCTTTGGACCCCATGTGTATATCCTCCAGTTTTCCGTGCTTTATAAAGACTTGCTGATTGATTTGAGAAAATTAATGAAAAAGTGAAAAGATGTCATCAGCTCATACGTTGATTTGTTTTTACTAGACAAAGTTGTATCCAAGTTTTAGAAGAAGTATTCGGACACACTTCCTAATAAAACCAAGTCATGCCTCAAGCCTTAAGGCCCGTCCACACAGCGGCGTGCGTTGAAAGCTTCACCATTCATTTTGAATGGGGTGACGTCACTTTTCGCCGAACTGCATTGTGGGAAGCGACGTGGAGCTTTGCTGACGTGGCTCGCTGCAAAAGTTGAGCAATGTTCAACTTTTGAAGCCTCGGGAGAAGCGTCAGCCAATTGAATCATATGCCAGTACAAGCTCTAGCCAATCAAACCGCTGCTTGTGTGTCAGGGGCGGGAGATTCATGTGATTGGTTGTTGGTCGAGTTTCAGACACGCCCGCCGGCAAGCTTCAACGCACGCCGCTGTGTGGACGGGCCGTTAGAGACAGTACTTCTAAAGGACGGGCTTTCTGGTTCTTCTACATTTTGCTTAGTGTAGAAAGGACACAATTCATTGCTGGATAAGGGCTTGAAATGTCCAGTTACACATGATTCAGAGTTTCTGTATGTGTATAGTTGAATCACGATGGGTGCGGGATGAAGATCTGTGCAAAAACGTTGCAAGTGTCAGTGTTTTTGGCACATTGTATGCTTCTATGCATTACTGCTCATGGTTAAAATGCAACACAGCACTCTGGGTTCCCATACCATATGCAGTTTGAATTGACATTTTCAAATCAACGGTTAAAGGGGCCCTATTACCCTTTTGTAGTTTTGCCTTTCCTTTGTGTTATATATGTTTTTTGTGCATGTAAATGGCCGGCAAAGGCGAAAATCACAAAGTTCCCTCGAGGGAGTTTCTCTCCCACAAACCCTGCCTGAAATTCTTCCATTTGAGCTTTTTCCATATGAAATCAGGTAAACATTTCACAGTAGAGGAACACAATACAAACATGAAACCTGAAATGTGCACAATATGGCCTCAATTACTACAAGGTTAGGGTTAGAAATCAAAATCATAATTGAGCTTCAAAAAGGTTTGTTATTCAAGTTACGGACATGAATTAAAATATTTTCGCATTGACTTTTATTTTCACAAAGGCTATTTCACCAGTTTCCTGGGAGAAAGAAGAAAGTAATATCAAACTTTTACAATTAACTTTAAGTGTGTAACATTTTGCTAACAAGAAGAGTATAATATTAACCTTGAGAAGTAAGACACCCCCCCATATTTAAACACCTATATTGGGGACTTGTGTATTGATATATACCTTATACTGGTTGAAACATTACTACTCAACTTCCTATTTGTGTGCATCTAGGTATTGAACAGTTTGTGAATATGACTTATACTAATCAGAAACAAATAGTCTACAGGAGACTCACTTATTACCATAATCAGAACCACCATCAATAAAGTGTTACTGTGGAAATAAAAAAGGCCTGTGTAAGACAAGGAGATGGGAAGGAGGGAACTTTTGAGGATGCAACTGGGTAGTAAAGCAACTAAACATCATCACTTGATTCCTCTCCTCTCCTCTCAGACAGGAATAGGGAGAAAGTGTCGCACAAAAGGCGAGCCCAGTCTGCCGATCTATCCTTCCATTCATCTCTCCCTCCCTTATCTCCCCCTTCCTCTGTCCTCTCCATCCCCTCTGTCTGTCCCCTCTGTGCTCCTGCTTTGTCTGGAGGACCCACACAAAAGAATGCTGCCTGTCATGGAGCGAGAGCAAAGGTCTTGGTTCTCCGGGGAGAAGGTGTGTGGAGCGAGAGCAAAGGTCTTGGTTCTTCCGGGGAGAAGGTGTGTGGGGGGGGGGGGATGTGTCAGGGTGTCAGAGCTGTGGATGTCCATTGTTGTT
This sequence comes from Notothenia coriiceps, assembly GCF_000735185.1. Classification (NCBI taxonomy): domain Eukaryota; kingdom Metazoa; phylum Chordata; class Actinopteri; order Perciformes; family Nototheniidae; genus Notothenia; species Notothenia coriiceps. Next base: position 88,788 of record NW_011350948.1, read on the forward strand.
TCTGATCCGACGCCCACCTCACCCATCTCTCCTGTCTCCCATTTGCTTCTGTGTCCCTGTTTGCTCCGGTTTTTGCGAAGGATGGGAATTAGAAAAGGAAATAAGCCTGTTTAGCTGAGTCGCTGATGTAAGCGTTGGTGGCGTTACGTGCTATCTGCTCCTCCTCTTGTGGTGGTGGTTGTTAATACCACCACAAGTATATCAATATAAAATACAACTAATTGTTAAAGATGAAACCACTGCTATTTTTTTTACCTTCTTGGCTTTGAACACAATTCCTGTCTGCCTGTAGTTGGAGACCACACATGTAAGAGTATAGTAATGTTTCCTCTCTTAACTTTTTGATTGATTCATTTAAATAAAAGTATCAGTTAAATGTTCTTATAATATAGAAATACCTTAATTGATTGTTGCAGAACATTATCTTTTTTGACCTGACACGGTAATCAATGATTCAGATTGAACCTTTGCAGGGGTAAATGTAGAACTAAACTACCATATTGTCGAATTCTGCCTCTTTTTTTTTGCCTTTTATTTTACCTAGGTAAATGTTTGAATAGTGCATTTTCACTTCTTTATAGTGAAGAATCTGTTTGTTAATTATTTTGATTTTGTTTACAACAAATTAACATATTTAAATATATTTTAATGCCCACTAACTTTCTCTGATTCTTTTGGCCACAACTAATTTTATCATCACCAATTATTTTCTGTCGAAGAACATCCAGATGTATTCAAAAACGACGATCAAATTCAGGCTTAAAAACAAAAAAAGAACAGCACAACATATATAAGTAATATTTTATGGCTTCCTATTTCTTCAGTTCCAATTTCCAATATTGACAAGGACATATCCGAAGTGTCAAAAATGGTAGTTTTGGAAGTTTAAAAGTAACATTGATCCACATTAGATAGCAGCCCTGTGATCTTTGAAAACCCTTAACTTTGACAAGGTTACAGTTACTGTTACTTTCAGCGTGCCTTTGTCTTTAATTTGTTTGGGGATATCTTGGCCAAATATCAGTCAGTGTGCATCAAATGACAGTCAGCTCTCACAGACAAAAGTTCAGCCATGAGTCAGCGTCTATATGATTACACTGGAGACTAAAAACCAGAGTTGACGACTCATGTCAAACTCTACTTGAACTGCTCCATGTTTGATCGATTAGTTGAATATTGAAGCTGTTACCATACATTAATCATATTCATAAATACAATGCCTGCTTGGTGAGGATTGGATACAACACACTGAGAGAGGCCAAATGTCTCAGATTTTATTACAGATTGGAGATGCCTGGTGTTGTTGCCTCTGCATATTTAGCTCTTTAGCGGCGAGTGTTGCTATGCAGCAGTGTGGAGACAAATTGATTATGCAGTCCGGAGCCCAGACAGACGATTGTCTCCTGCCCTGCTTTGATTTGCTGAAATGTCATTCCGGCTGATGCAGGCGGTGATCATTTCCTCTCTGGCACAGTAAACACTAAATATTTACTGAGTGTGAATAGTCCGTGGTTAAATCTGACTCATACGGTAACATTTACAGAGAAGTGATCTGGAACATCAATGCTCTGCACATTGTGGCAAAAGGAAATAGCTTTTATGTTTAATAGCTTCTCATATGGTTTCTGTAGCTTTACACTGATAGAACACGCGAAAAAAACTGAAACGTGGACTTTAATCAAATGTATTATGTCAACAGATTTGAAAAAACTGTATTAGGTTAGTTTAAATACATAATATTGAGTTTAAATGAAAATGATTAGTTTCTACTTAATATTGTTGCTTTCAACTAACCACTTAGTTATGTGACATTTGTTGACATAATACATTTAGAGGGGGTTTGATGGGTTGCTTTTAAATTGATTTAGTATACAAATGGTAAGAAACAAACCTCCAACAACAATGTGTTTTTCTCATTATTTATTTTATTTTATTTTACCTTTATACAGGATAGGTCTTATTGAGATTAAAAATCTCTTTTTCAAGAGAGTCCTACATCTGAAATGTTAGCATAGATTCTCAATTGTTCACAAATATCATTGGTTAAATGTTACAAAAAGTGATCTTCAGGGATCTCTGAATGTCTATCAGTGGCTCAGCAGCTGGTGTGCTGTTACTGTCTGTACTGTAGTGTCTCTGTTGCACCAGCAGATGGGGAAAGGAAACGTCTTAATGTGCAGAGAGAGACCACTGCAGGCCTCATTCGGCTCTGTTCGCCGATTCTCTGTTATTCAATGAGACAAAAGTTGTTTCGTATGGCTAAAGTCAAAACTAGGGATATTTTCATTATTTTCCAAATGCACAACTTCTTTTCATTTAGCCAGAACAAATACATTTACTTTTAATTTGTCATGACAAAATGTGTTTCATTATAAAACTTTATTGATGTTCAAAAGTCAAGAAACTGCTCATTTCTGCATGTCTTATAATAAAATAATAAAATATTATAACTTGTTCATTTAAATTACAATAAAAAAGGTTAAAGCAACCACAAAAGTCTAAGACTTAACATTATAGAAACGCATACTTTCTTATCAAAATGACTCAATTTGATTAAAACACAATCTTGTAAATGTCATATCATTATTATTACTTATTCTTCATCATTCAATCAAAAATATGTACATAAACAGGATTCTTAAATTATATTTGAATAAAATCTTGCATTAATTCTCAGGGTTTTCTCAATTTCTAATCATCTTTGACCCCACATACCTTCAACAGAAATGTAAGATGTAAGATGTGTAAGATCCCAAAAGTTTGCAAATTACATATATTATTAATGCTGGTCAAATTGTCATGACAACATTTTCAAATGTCATCTTTAATCACTTGACTTCAATAACGGCTCTTCCAAACGGCCCTCCGTCGCTTTGGCTTGATAAAGTTAAGATTGATTTAAAATAGCATGGGGGG